>NW_007727032.1:14870-52008 GCF_000696425.1 Galeopterus variegatus
GAGAGGGAGGAGGGAGGGAGGTTTTGGTGATGGGACACAATAACTAACTACATTGTATATTGACAAAATAAAAAAAAATAAAATAAAATAAAAAAAAATAAAAAAGCACATTGAAAAAAAAAAAATTCCACAGACTCCAGGAAGGAGAATATCTATTTTAATCTTTTTGAAAGAGATTATGCCTCAGAGAGAGAGAGAGAGAGAGAGAGAGGAGTAACAGAAATTTAACAATTTAAAATTCCACAGACTCCAGGAAGGAGAATATCTATTTTAATCTTTTTGAAAGAGATTATGCCTACTACATCTCATTCCCAGCCCCTATCCAGAAATTAATTTTGAATGTTAATATGAAAGCAAACTCTCTCTTCTCTGAATGCTGCTTTTGATTTTTGACAGGGTATCTAAAAGGCTGCTATTAGACAAATTTTCATTAACTAATAAGGTAGTTCTTGGGCAAAACATGAATTTTTTGTCATCTTATGTGAAAATTGAAAAAAGCCATAATTAGGAAGAAAATCACTAATTGTAAGGCACAAAATTTATTTGCTAAGAGTAGTCATTAAGGGGCAACGAAAGCATTAGTAACTTCAATATCGGAAAACAACTATTAAAATGCAAGTGGAATCGAGGCATTTGCCCAGACATAATAATGGCTTTACATTTACAGGTCTATAATTGTGCTTTGATTTGAGGCATTGTTGGTACTTTTTAAGGAACAATATACAGTAAGGCTAAATACTTAAAGTACCAGAGCTTTTGGGCTCCAAATTACAGACCCAAGTTTTAATTTCTAGAGAACATTACTGTGGGGAGAGTTACTCAACCATACTGTCAGTGCCGTTATTGCTTTAGGATTGTGAGGAATTGGGCAAAGCCAGGACAAAGAGTAATGTTTCTGTGGCCCAGACAGTTTATGGTACCAGTTTTGCATGCCGAGTGGCTGGTGTCTGACATCAGCGTGAAGTTTGCACATCATTCCATGATCTATTTCCCTCCGGAAGAATCACTTTTATTGTTTTTGCTTTCTTTCAAATATACTCTTTGCAGAAAATTTGGCAAATGCAGAAAATTATAATGAAGGAGTTTTAAATTCTCCTTAATTCCATCAACCAGAGATAGCCAGTGAACATTGTGTTGTATTTTTGTCTTCCCCTTTTTATAGAATTTTAAACTTTTTATTGAAATACAACAATCATATGATAAAACACACACATTTTAAGAATTCAAATTAAAATTTCTTTTTGCTTATACACTCATGTACCCACCTACATCAAGATAAAGAACATCTCCAGTAAACTCCCCTCCTTCATGACCTTTTCCAGTCAGTACTCAATTCCCTGCCTCCCTGGTACCGGGGAACTGTTATTCTGGTTCCTCTCATAATAGAGTTAATAATTTTTAACTTCATATAAATGGACTCATGCAGTATATCCCCTGTGGGTCTAGCTTCTTTTATTCAACATTACATTTGTGAGATTCACTTATCTTGTTGTGCATAGCTATATTTTTCACTGCTGTGTAATATTCCATTTTATTCTATACCACAATTTACTTATTCATTGTTGAAAATTTGAGTTCCAGTTTGTAGTTATTATGAATAAAGTACAAACTTTCTTGAAAATGTCTTTTGTGGATTTGCACTAATTTCTTTTGGATTCCTGTCCTTTTTGTGTGTCTGTGTAAGTGTAGATTGTATTTTATAGATGATTGAACTCACATTATATCTCTCTATCTCCATCTCTGTATCTATATCCTTATCAATCACAGGATTCCAGTGTCTCAAAGCCTGTCTTAGTATCCCTGCCATGCTCAGACATTGACTGGGGAAGTCTTGGGAAATCCTTGGTGTATTAGTCCATTTTGTGTTGCTGTACCAGAAATACCTGAGACTGGGTAATTTATAAAGAACAGAGGTTTATTTGGTTTACAATTCTGGGACAGCTGCATCTGGCATGGGCTTCAGGCTGCTTCTATTCATGGTGGAAAGTGGCAGGCAGCTGGCGGGTACAAGCAGATCACATGGCGAGAGGAAGCAAGAGAGAGAGAAGGTGCCAGGGTCTTTTTAAACAACCAGCTCTCGTGGGAACAAATAAAGCAAGAACTCACTCATTAATTCCCCCTCCCCCAGGGAGAGCACTAATCCATTCATGAAGGATCTGCCCCCATGACTCAATCAGTTTCCAATATTGAAGGATCTGCCCCCATGACTCAATCAGTTTCCAATATTGCCACACTGGGGATCAAATTTCCACATGAGTTTTGGTGGGGACAACACATCCAAACTCCATCACATGGCTATACATATTGGATAATTCCTTAAATTCTTTAGGTGTATAGCGTCTTTCCTCCTTTGTCAGACTCAGCATGTCTCCAGCCAGATTATCCTGGGATTTAGCCTTAGTTACTGGCCTGGCATCCAGGAGAGAAGGTAAGGGCGGCTCCTGGGGAGGAGGTATTTGTTGCGTTGTCAGGGAAAAGCTTCTGGATCATCGTCCAGCACAGCAAAGCTCTCACTAGGGAAGAGTGGGCTTGCAAACACAGAGACTCCAAGGGGGTTTTCAGAATCCATCTTCTTGGGAGCATCTATCCAGGTGTCTCTATCTCATCTTTTGGGATTTAAGATTTTCCCCACCAGGCTCCTGACATTCACATAACAGACCTACCTTGGCTGAGCGCTCATATATCTCTGGAGCAATGCAGCTCTGACAATTAGGTCATGAGTCTGCCTCTCAGCCCTGTCTGCTCTTCAACTGTAGAGCACAGAGGCCTCTTTGTTAGCTACCACAGAGGCTCTTTGGGTCTCACTTTGCCATTAATTGTTTAACAGCCTTCAGTCTCTCATCGTCCTTCTACAGTTTGGGTAGTATGGAGATTTTCACAGCATTAATTCTTCCAATCCATGAACATGGAATGTCTTTCCATCTCTTTGGTCCTTTCTAATTTTTTTCAGCAGTGATTTGTAGTTCTCATTGTAGAGATCTTTCACCTCCTTGGCTAAATTTATTCCTAGGTATTTTATTTTTTTGGTAGCTTGGTTGTCAATTGCCCTCCTAAAAGGCAAGACCTATTCACACCCCCACCCTTCACACGCCACACACAGTGGAGTACAAGGTGCCTGCTCCCTCTTACCCATTTGGGGTACTTCTGTTCTCTGGGCATATAAAATGTCATACTACACAATACAGAGGACATGTGGGATCCATGACATGGGTTGATGGGAAAGGGAAGAAGATGGAATAATTAGGGGTGCAGGCTGGAATGATCAGTGTACAGGCTTAGCTTGACTGAGATGGTTAGGTTGGGAGGGAGGAATGGGTGATCTGGACTCAGTAATGGGAAGGCCCCTCCTATAACCTCCACATGCCATAATGACATTGGGGGGACTCACATGTTCCCCCTAAGAGGCTCTTTCTGGTTAAAGTGTCAGACTGTGAGCTTTACAGGAGAAGGACCTATGAATACCTTGCTCATTGCTGTACTTTCAACGCTCAGCACTGTGCCTGGTACATAGAACATACTTAGTTAATTAAACAGTTGTCCTGTATTTATGCTTTATTTTGGGGGAAAGAGATACAGAGAGCTCAAGAACTCCCATAGGGCACATTGTATGAGTGTCAGTGTGGTAGCCAGAAGTGCCCTGTATTTACCTGGGATTGTATCCTGGCTCTGCAGGCAGACTGCAGAACCTCTCTGAGCCTCTCTTTCATCATCTGTGCAATGTAGTAGCAGATCGAAGGAGGCCTTTCTCCTCTTTTCTTTTCCAATTGGCAGGAGAGGGGGTTACTTAGCTAAGAATAATGAACAATTTCTTCTACTAGGAGCATCAGTCTGTTTAAATTCTAGTTCTTCAGTCTTCCCACTAATAAGCTCCTAATAAATGCCTTTCTGCTTTAGTCAGTTTCTGTTGTTTGCAACTCAAGCCCCCCACCTGATAAACATATATGCCCCAAAGTTTTTGATTTTGTGCTTCTTAAAAATTGAGAATTAAGTGAGAATGCATATTAGCTCAATCAGAGTCTAGAAAGACTTTGGTTGGGGGTGGGGAATTCTTGATCTTCAGTTTTCTTCCTTTTCTTCAACCCTACAACTTCTGCCTGCTTATTCTTGCTAGCAACTGTCCTGTTCCTCCAGCAGCAATTTTTTACTTACAAAATGCTTTATAAGCATGGTATAATTATCCTTGCTGATATGCTGTGCTGTAGAATTGCTTTGGAGAACAGACAATATGAATTGCAGGAGCTGGAAATTAACTTATCATCTGTTTTGAAGAGATGTGTGGGATGTGGGGTGGAGCTTTCTGATTGTGGCTCAAAAATGGATTCTAATTGTTGTTTTTATTGCTGGTTTAGTGGATGTTGCTTTTAGTTATTTACCTTTTCCATATTTCTTTTTTAAATGACTTGGGAAATGGTATATTTGACTCCACCCCAAATATATTTACTCAAACATTTAAGATATGTCTACACACTTATGTAGCTGGGTGCTTAAGAAAACACTCAACCCCAACAATTCCAGCTTTATTAAAATATTAAGAATAAGATATCCTCTGGTGAGGGTAGTGCTTGAAAGTCTGAATAATTCTCTTACATACAGAACTACTCAATTTTCTCTGAATAGAATGATATATCTATAGTACAGTGGGTAGGGGAATTGGCTTTGTAGTTAGATAGACTTGGTTTAAATCCCAGTTCTGCCACTTACAAACTGTCACTGTAGGAAAACTAGTTTTCTCAACTGTAAAAGGGAATAATAATCCTATTAGCCTAAGCTTATTCTATTTCATTCTTCAGATCTTTTTCTCAGGGAAGCTTTCCCTAATATGTTACCCTCAACCTCAGCTCAGGTCAGATTACACTGTTATACATGTTCACAGAACTGTATTTATTCTCTCAGAGACCCAGCTGCAGTTTGCATGGATTTACCCTTTTATCAGATTATTTGATTACATCTGCCCCAATACCCTGTCTCAAACTGCACTGCAAGCTCCATAATGTTAGGAACAACCAGATCTGTCTCTTTCACCATTCTATTTCATATTTGACTCCACCCCAAATATATTTACTCAAACATTTAAGATATGTCTACACACTTATGTAGCTGGGTGCTTAAGAAAACACTCAACCCCAACAATTCCAGCTTTATTAAAATATTAAGAATAAGATATCCTCTGGTGAGGGTAGTGCTTGAAAGTCTGAATAATTCTCTTACATACAGAACTACTCAATTTTCTCTGAATAGAATGATATATCTATAGTACAGTGGGTAGGGGAATTGGCTTTGTAGTTAGATAGACTTGGTTTAAATCCCAGTTCTGCCACTTACAAACTGTCACTGTAGGAAAACTAGTTTTCTCAACTGTAAAAGGGAATAATAATCCTATTAGCCTAAGCTTATTCTATTTCATTCTTCAGATCTTTTTCTCAGGGAAGCTTTCCCTAATATGTTACCCTCAACCTCAGCTCAGGTCAGATTACACTGTTATACATGTTCACAGAACTGTATTTATTCTCTCAGAGACCCAGCTGCAGTTTGCATGGATTTACCCTTTTATCAGATTATTTGATTACATCTGCCCCAATACCCTGTCTCACACTGCACTGCAAGCTCCATAATGTTAGGAACAACCAGATCTGTCTCTTTCACCATTCTATTTTTGGTGCCTAGCTCCTGGTTGCCACTCAGTAAATATTTATTGAATGAATGAATAAATGAAGGAATGTCTTTCCATAGAGGATTCACTGGTATCACGTATATAAAGCAGTGTCTGGTACATAGTAAGAATGGAGTAAGTGTGCCCTCCCCCAAAGAAAACCACCAAAGAATATTTAAAAACAAAACCCCAAACACCCTCAACAACCACATTCCGTGTCATGCAAGAAATAAAATATTTATATGTTGTTGTCATCGTTAAATGCTGACTTTCCAGATAAGTTATGTTCCTGGAGCAAACCAAAGCTGGTTTTAGTTACTTAAAATAGAGATTTATTTCTTGCTCATGTGGCATTTTCAATGAGAGTCAGGCTCATGGTGACCCCATGACTCCCAAAACAAGGTAAGAGAGCTGGAACAGTCCCACATCAGCAATTAAGTACTGGATCACGGAAGTGATATATGTAGTTTCTCCTCAAAGCTCATTGGTCAGAATGACCTAGTCACATGACCTGGTCATGACCTCTCCTAGTCACAAGTAGGTTAGTCTTCTGTATGTCTGAAAGGAGAGGGAACCAGACATCAGTGAGCGCTAGTAGTGTCTACCATAGGCTTTTAGATGAAGTCAGGCTGACACTTTTCCTTAAAACACAGTGCCTGGGCCAGGGTAGAGGCTCCATCATTATTTGTTGATAAAATACGAGTTCAAGTGCTGTACACACTGAGTACCAAAAGACTTACACAGAAGTGGCCAGGAATGAAGTTGTCTTCATGGCCAAAGTTTTAAATGCTAGATCACACCGGGAGGGTGTTCTGCTTGGATGGCTCATGGGCTAAGATGAAGGGTGGTTAGGGCTAAGCTGAGGAGTCCAAACAGCACACCAGGAGTTGCCCTCTTGGAGAAAGAGGATGGAGTCTCTTTCTTCTTTCCTCCTGTAACTCCAAGATGGAGGAGATATACTTTCCACTGGTGTATTAATTTCTTGGGGCTGCCATAACAAAATACCACAACCTTGGTTGCTTAAACCAAAGAAACTTACTTTCTCACAGTTCTGTCTCTTTCTTCTTTCCTCCTGTAACTCCAAGATGGAGGAGATATACTTTCCACTGGTGTATCAGTTTCTTGGGGCTGTCATAACAAAATACCACAACCTTGGTTGCTTAAACAAAAGAAACTTACTTTCTCACAGTTCTGGAGAACAGAAGTCCAGATCAAAGTGTCGGCAGGGTTGGTTCCTTCTGACGGCTGTGGAGGAAGAATCTGTCCCAGGTGTCTGTCCTTAACCTGCATAAGGCTGTCATCTCCCTGTGTCTTTATGCCATTTTCCCTCTGCAGGTGTCTATGTCCAAATTTCCTCTTTGTATAAAGACACCAGTCATATTGGATTAGGGCCCACTCCAATCATCTCATTTAACTTAATTGCTCTGTAAGGACCTTATCTCCAAACATGGTCACATTCTGACGTCCTAAGGGTTAGGACTTCAATGTATGAATTATTTTGTTTGGGGAGGCACAGTTCAGCTCCTAACAAGTGGTCAAACTCAAGGGTGCTGCACTGACCCATAGCATTTGGGGAGTGGTCTGCCCTTCTTGTGGAAGCTCAGTTTTTCAGAATCTTTCCCTTGCTTTTCAGTGAAATAGGTATAATAATAGTACCTACTTAGAGGGTTGTGGTGAAGATTAAAAGAATTACTACATTTGAAGCACTTAGAACAGTCCCTAGCATGGAGCAAATACCCACTGTTAGGATTACTAGAAGTACTTGTCACTGTTATCTTTAAAACCATGATTACTTCTATTAGTCTGGACAGATAATGTCTCTTTATTTGGCTCCTAATATTAGCTGCTCTTTATTGAGTGCCTACTGTGTGCCAGGCACTGTGCTAAGTGCTTTATGTGGATTACTTCATTTAATATTGGCAACAATTCTAAGAGGTCAGATCTGTTATTATCCTGTAGAAATCAAGAAATAGAAACAGTAATGACATTTAAAGAATTTTTTAAAACAACCTGGGAGGCAATGGCAACATTCAGTCATAAGGAAAAGTCAAGGAGACCCTGGTTGTGCCAGGTATTAAGGCTTTAGTTGCTAATTTGTAGGGATTCAAATGAAGAAGAGCCAGAGTGACAGGGGGTGAGTTTGGGAGCTCAGGGAAGTGACTCCAACCAGTGGGGAATTATTTCAATATCTTAACAACTGATATGGCTTCATAGAAGCACCAGAGAGGAGTGAATAGGACTGAGCAGAAGAGAATTTTTATGTGGAGCTGGGCTTGGAGTGGTTGTACTGTCCCAGATCCATGTTCTTTACATTTGCTAAAGAGCCTCATTTTACAGACAAGAGATTAAGAACAAGAGAATGCAGGAGACTTGCACAAGGTCACACAGCAACTTGGTGATGGAACCCTCGATGACTGACTCCTAGGTAAGTCAATCTTCCTTTCCTGTACCTCTCATGCCCGTCAAGATGCAACAGTCCAGTTCACGGGGAAAAGTGAGCTGAGAAGCCCCAGCAGGATCCCAGTGCTGCTAAGCTCTGTGTCCTTCTTTTTCTAACCTGGCTGGGACAGACAGACAGAGGGCTTGGCAGCCTCCCAAATTCTTGTGCCACCCATCCTGACAACGATGGCAGAGGAAAGGAGGCCATGGCTTGAGGATCTGAGCCCACTCAGCAGGCAGGTCTTCAGGTTACCTTTCCCTTACTCAGCACTCTGGCGGGCCCAGGTGCCAGGTGGCTGAGTCAGCCCTGGATGTGGTGAAAGACCCCGAGGCATGGGGACTTTCCAGGCCAGAGTGCACACCTGTCCTCTTTCCTGATCAGAGAGAGAAAGACCAAGAGATAAAGAGAAAGAGACACAGATCTATACAGAGAAATGAGTGACAGGATGAGAGAAGACAGAGACAGGTAAACAGAGCTTCAGAGAGATGGAGAGAAGGAGCAACAGAAACTAACTGGAGAGAAAGGTAACTGGGAGAAGCAAAAAGAGACAGAGGAAAAGAAATAGAGACAGAGAGGAACAATAAAAGATGCGGGGGCAGAGAGAGAGGTAGAGAGAATGATAAACACAGGGCAGACTGACAGGGGATATGGCCAGTGACATCATAGGGGGTTGAAATGCGAAGGCAGATTGGGGTGGGGTGAAACGGAGAAAGACGAGGACACAGTGAAGACTTTTCCTGGCATTTGTGGCTCTGTTTGTTACGACAGGGGCAGAAATGCAGACTCAGACCCCTGCAGTGGGCCATTAGCCCCCACCCCCCACCACTCTGCCAGACGGCTGCCTCCACCAGGTTCATTGCCACTGAGCCTTATTTATTGCTCCAAAATCTGGGGCCACGAGGAGTCTCTGCTGGGAAGCTCAGGCAGAAGCTTCCATCTAAATCCTCCAGCCACTTCAGTGGAGCAGGAGGAAGAGTGGGAGGACAGAGTTTGACTTTTATCGTGGCTTTTTAACACATGGAGGGTGGTGTCTTTTTCCGAAAGTGGCAGGGGGATTCCTTCCTTTTACTTAGGGGTTTAAGTTTTGGCCTTATTCCTTTCCACTAAAGAAACTATTTAAAAAACCCACACACATTTCGTAATACCACTCTGTTTTAACCAGAGTTAAAACTACCAATAACTCATAGCTACCAATTATTAAGAACTTTCAGTGTTAGGAATGTTGCAAGGATTATTTCATTTGATTTTTGTATAATGTTGTGAGGAAGGTACGGTTATTTTCCACCTTTACAGATGAGGAAACAGGCTCAGGTCCTGGGTTCTGCCCAAGAACCCATATCTGTCTGTACCAGAGCCCAATCTGTCTGGCTGTCTCTTAGTCACTGTGTGGTCCTGCTCACCCACCCCCATTATACAGATGAAGACATCAAGGCTTATCAGTTCTAATCACTTGCCCCAAATCACAGCAGTAGAAAGTTGCAGAATGAGGAAGCTCAGGTCTGCTTAACTTCAGTGCCTCTGCTCTTTCCCCCGATGCACTGGGTTGGGATCTTTCAGACACAGGGACTCCCTGAAGAGGCTCTGGGCATGCATTTGTTATGCCTCATGAAGTTTAGGAAATTAAAAGCTCCAATAGAACTGTACACCTAAAAATGGTTAAAGTGATAATTTTTATGTTGTGAGTATCTTACCACAATTAAAAAAAAATTTTTTAAAAAAAGCTCCAGTTGTCACTCCCTTGGGAGTGGATAATACAGCCTCATCTGGTTGTTATGGTATTTTCATGATGCAGCTTCACCTACTACCTCCACTGACCTTCACTTCCATCTCCTGGCTTCTGCACCTGCTGCCCCATGGCCTTCTGCTTCCTGCATTCTCTGTGTGCTTTGCTGCCTGTACCCCATCTCTCTCCTCTATCTCTCTCCTCTATCTCTATCTATCACAAGTCAACCTTCCTAAGAGAAAAGATCAGAAGGGATGGCATCTTATGTTGGGTTGTCTTGAAACAGGCTGTCAGATGGAGATTTGCCGGCAGGAATTTTGGGGGGAGAGAGTTAAGGATCAGCACCAGAGAGGAGTGAATAGGACTGGGCAGAAGAGAAGTGGAACTTCAATGCAGTCTCAACAAGGGCTTCAGCCAATACTATGGTGTGCTTTGGAGTTGGGATGGGCATTCAGAGTTGTCCCCTTCAAGCAAGTAGGGCAGGTCTTTATACCCCGACATTGACCCATCATTGGATGTGGGCAGCCTGGGGGGTTGGGGGCATGACTTTGGGTGAGGTGGTTCTCTTTCACTTAGGGTGATTCCCAGAGATTGAGTCAGCTGAGATCCATTAGCTATCAGCACTCTCAGCAGCTGGGGGAATATGAGCCTCAGTCCTGAAAGGAGATCTGGTGGTTCCCCCCAACATCCCCTGCTGGTGGGAGAATCACTGTTCAGAATATAGCCACGCATAGAGCCACTTCGCTGCTCCTTGTCTTTCCCGTTCTATCCTATGGAGAGCTGTATTTGCCTCAGGTGCTAATTCCTGGTCCAATCAGATGTTGTCTAAAGGTGGACCAAGGGCAGATTGTCCAACTAAGTGGAAAGGTATTGTGAGGCTGAACAATGAAACAGGCCTTTCCAGGCAATAAAGGAAGGAGCTTTACTACAGGGTAACTTACTTACAGAGTAATGGGTCAGGCAAACAATGACCCAAGGGCAAGTGCTGAGCTTCTCTGTGCTATCTCAAGGCTAAGCTCAGGTTTATGTAGGAGATTTGTAAACGAGCTTAATGTAACTAGTTGCAAATGTTGATGCAGGAGGCCAGGCTGGCTTATCATCATACTGGTACTTAATCATTTCTTCTTTACAGTCAGCGGGTTCTATGTATTGTTCTAACTACCTTTCCCCTAGTTACTATGTAACTTTATGGGCAAAACCCTCACAAGGACATAACAAGTGGTAAGGGTATAAATAGAGTCAGTTATGCACACAGTCTCAAAGATGTGACTAAGGTTTCAGGTCCTATAAAATGGCAACTATGTGCAGGAATGGTCTGATGCTTTTCTCAGAAGGGCCTGGGAGTACAACAAGGTCTTCCAGCTTGCTGGGATCTTCACCACAGCCACGATACCTCTCCAGCTTTCCAGAGACCAGGAGAATCCCTAGGCTCCAAATTATTCTTACTATTTACGGCTTGTTGGCCCAGTTATTAAGAGCACAGATCTAAAGAGATTCTGAAGCTGGTCTCCAAATAGCATGATCATTTACTCTCTGCTCTACAAGCAATTCCTCTTGTTATGTCATCCAGCCTCAAAGTATCAAACACAGAGGAAGTGTCCCAAGAGTGTAGGTGGATCAATACAGAGTCACAATCCTTCCTGAATAAGAGCAGCTCTTCTGATGTTGGCTGGACTGCCATTTATGCTTCCCTGGTTCTTCTGAAGTTTCATTGTGAACAATTCTTTTTTTCTGCTTAGTCTAGGTCTATTTTTCCTCTCTAGCAATTTTCCTCCATGACGGGAAAACAGAGATGGAGACACACATATGCCACACGGTACCAATATAGCACTGTCAGTCAAACCCTACTCCCTCCCTGCTGCAGAGAAGACGTGGCCGGATCCTATCCTTTCCTCCCCTTAATTGATTTCCAAATTCAGCCTCCTGGGATGACGCCTTGGCTGGCTTTCTAAGTTCAGCCTCTCAAACTTAATTTAATGCTTCTAGGGTGGTGAGAACTTATGCTTCCCACCTACTAGTTGGCATCTGTCTGATTTTCTCATCCCGAGGAATTGAGTTTCATTAATGTCGAACTATCTTAGTCTGTTTTGTGTTGCTGTAATAGAATACCTGAGACTGGGTAATTTATAAAGATCAGGGATTTATTTCTTATGGTTGTGGAGGCTGGAAGCCCAAGGTTGAGGGGCTGGCATCTGGTGAGGGCCTTCTTGCTGTGTCATCCTATAGCAGAAGGTGGAAAGGCAAGAGTGTGAGAAAGAGAGGGAAGGAGGAGGGAAGGAAGGGGGTGGGGGGAAAGAGAGAGAGAGAGAGAGAGAGAGAGAGAGAGAGAGAGAGAGAAAGAGAGAGAGAAGGGACCGAACTTGTCTTATGACAAATCCACTCTCACAATGAGGAACCCACTCCTGCAATAACAACATTAACCCATTTACAAGAACAGAACTCTCATGACCTAGTCACCTCTTAAAGGTCCCACCTTTCAACACTGTTGCATTGGGGATTGTTTCCAGCACATGAACTTTGGGGGACACATTCAAACCATAGTATGAACCTTTGTACATTGCATTTGAGTCATCAAAAGTGATGCATAATTGTACTGCTCCCAGTCCTTCTGAAAGAGAGTCCTTCACCCTCTTTCACTATAGGACAGTGTTGAAATTTAGAGGGATCCAGTCATAGCCCATACCGAGATTATCAGCCATAGAATTTGCTCCATTAAACCCAAGAACCAAAGGACCTTTGGGAATAGCTGGGAATAGCTGGTGGATGCTAATAGCAGATTGGATGGTTCAGAGTCTGCTCAGCTTTGCCCAAGCAGCCTGGTGTGAGGTCTTGGAATAAAACTTTCCTGCCTTCTCCTTCCAAGATTGAGCCAAAGAATCTATTCTTGGAGCAGATAACTTTACAGCACTGAGTTGGCAAATGTTTATGATTGGTTTTTTTTAAATAAACCTTCCTGAACAGAAGATAATTTTTGTTGAAATTAAAATAGAAATATAACGTTAGGATAATCCAAGGCACCTTGGTAGGGCTGGCTCTTGGCAGATTAGTGACACAGTGAAAAATGTTTTCTCTTTCATATTTTGTTTCCACCACTCTATTGTTTTTAACCAACATTGATTGTTCACTATGAGTAAGCCAAATCACTTTAGGTAAGCCAAATGTCCCAGGTCCCACCAGCTTCTCGGTACAAATGAAGTCACTTTGAGATAAATGCCCAAATAACACAGGCTCCTAGCTTTTGTCTCTTCCTGCTGGACCCCATGTGTTTCCAGAAGTCCTGCAGTGATGCTTCATGTGAGCTAGAAACTATTCCACTCAGGTTTTTTCATCCAAATCTTCTTTTTGAAATGTGTCTCCTGTAAACCATTTGAGGGCACCATTTGTGGTGTTGCCACCGCACTCTTCCATAACAACTCGGATTCCCTGCCACTCTGCTGGGTGCATGGGCACCTTGGGTTCTTTCACAAATGTGCCACAGTGCCTGCAGCGTGCTGCTGTTATGTCCCTTTGCTGCAACAGGAAGATTGTCCCTCTGCCCAGTCTGACATTGAACTTGGTCGTCTGGCTTCCAAAGCTGTTCCACATGTGCCCAGAACCTCTCAGCCAAGTACGTTTCTCTTCTCCTATCAAGGAACAAGCCATTGAGACACAGACTTGTATAAGTTCTCAAGTCTCAAAGCTTGTGAGAACTTTACTAAAAGGATCACTGTACCTCTGAATTTTTCTCCCATGTGCTCAAGGCTCAGAAGACCCTATATTATTTTGAGAAAGGGGAGTGTGCAAGGAGAAGATGCACCATGAAACAGCTGCTAAAAAGCAGACTTAGGGATTCATATTCAGTAACTACAATCAATCAAGCTCTCCAAGCTGTGTTTCCAGTGATGTTCTATAAGCCACACATGGTGGATGGAATGGAGTTAGTTCATGCCAAATCAACTGCAGCGAAAATAGTGACATCATAGACAATAACAAAATAATCAAGAAACAACAGATGGAAGGGAAGAATTCCAGTTATGCCAGGGAACTGTTAGCGACATAAACTGGTTGGGGTCTTCGCTGGCCAAACCAAACCTAATTCCACTAGCCAAAGAGTAACAAGACTACTATCGGTTAGCCAGAAACATGAACCGATCAGTCCTACTGTCCAACAAAACAGCCCTTTTGGGATCTGATGGTGAGGAGGGGCAGCAATTTCAAAACATCACCCTTCACTCACCAACAAACAGCTTTGTTTGTTCACTGATGCCTAATAAATCAGAACCAGAGAATTAGATGACATTTTCTTTCACCTTTGAGTTTCCTTTATTAATGGAACCTTTTGGAGATCTGTTTATACTTTTTACTTGTGCAAAATCACAATACTTCTCACAAAGGGAGCAGATGGTACTGAAAGCTGGGGATTGGGCTGAATTGCATCTCATGTAACCAGCGCTAACCGAGCCTTGTCTCGGATCTAAAGGAACTTGAATCTAATTGCGGGGTTGTTTGTTCCAATTCTGTATAACTATGTGTTTCTTTGTCTGTATCTCTTCCCCTCAAATTTAATACTTCTTCTTGAAGTCATGTCAAATAGCTCCTTCAGGAATCCATGTGGAGTGACTGAGACAGAGTTCTGAGACTACGATTTTACTGGAGTGGTGTCTCTAAGGCTCTCTGGGTCTCTACAGCCACTTGTCTTTTTGGAGCCTCCTGTTGAGGTGCTGTATTTGGCGTCATGTGAACCCTGCACCTGGTCACAGGTATGACTAGGAAGGAATTGGCACTCGAGCCAAAAGTCGCCAATGAGGTAGCCTTATGTAGGGGTCCTGCCTCAGTATAGGATTATAATTAATTAGCCTGATTAACTTCTCTTTCTGAAAGTTTTGAATGTGAGACATGCTCAGAGGGAGGGGGATGTGAGTTCATGCAAGTAGGAAGCTTGTCTGATTTTTTTCTTTTTTTACTGATTTATCACCGTTGTCTATTATAGTACCCAATGAATATTTATGAATGAATAGCAAGCAATGAATATTTGATAAATAAGTCAGACACACGGACCTTATGGAGAAGGATTTTTTGTTTGTTTGTTTTTTTGGAAAAATGAAGCTGCATAGTTCTCCTGCTGCCAGCTAGCCAGTTTCCTCCTCCTCCCTCTTTAAAAATTATTATTATTTTAAAGGGACTTTATTTTTTAGGGGAGCTTTAGGTTCACAGCAAAACTGAGTGGAAGATACAGAGATTTCCCATATACCTCCTGCCCCCACATAAGCACAGCCTCCCCCATTATCAACATCCCTAACAGAGTAGTGCATTTGTTACAATCGATGGACCCACATTGACATATTATTATCACCCAAAGTCCAACTTCACATTAGGGTGCACTCCTGGTATCATACATTCTATAGGTTTTGGCAAATGTATAATGACATGTATTCACCATTATAGTATCATACAGAATAGTTTTACTGCCCTAAAACTCCCCTGTGCTCTTCTGATTCACCTGGCACCCCCAACCTCTGGCAACCACTGATTATTTTACTGTCTACGTAGTTTTGCCTATTCATATGGTTGGAATATCATATAGTTGGAATCATACAGAATGTAGTCTTTTCAGATTGGCTTCTTTCACTTAGTAGTATGCATTTAAGCTTCCTCTATGTCTTTTCATGGCTTGATAGCTCATTTCTTTTTAGTGCTGAAAAATATTCCATTTTCTGGATGTGCTACAGTCTGTTTATCCACTGACCTATTGAAGGGCATCTTGGTTGCTTCTGAGTTTTGGTGACTGTGAAGAAAGTGGCTATAAACATCCATGTGCAGGTGTTTGTGTGGACATGTTTTCAACTCACTTGCGTATATGCCAAGGAGTGTGATTACTGCATCATATGGTAAGAGTATGTTTAGTTTTGCAAGAAAATGCCAAACTATCTTTCAAAGTGGCTGTACCTCTTGCATTCCCATGAGCAATACATGAGAGTTCCTGTTTCTCGCCATCCTCTTCAGCATTTGGTGGTGTCAGTGTTTTGGATTTCAGCCATCCTAACAGGTGTGCAATGGTATCTCACTGTTTTAATTTGCAATTTCCTAATGACATATGATGTTGAGCATCTTTTCTTCTGCTTATTTGCTATCTGTATATCCTTGGTGAGGTGTCTGTTCAGATTTTTTGCTCATTCTTAATTATGTAGTTGGTTTCTTATTGTTGAGATTTAAGAGTTCTTTATATATTTTGGATGACAGACCTTTATCAGATATGTCTTTTGCAAATATTTTCTCCATTCTGTGGCTTATCTCCTCATTCTCTTGATTCTCCCCTCTTTTATGACATGTTGCTTTGACAGGCAGTATAGCATAGTTTTTGAGTGTTCAGATTCTAGAGGCATCTGCCCAAGTTTGAGTCCTGATTTTGCCACTGGCTAATGCACTTGATCATACTATTTTGACTCAGTTTCTTCATTGTGAAATGAGATAATAATAGTGCCACCCTGTAGAGTTGCTATGAGGAGTTAAAACTGGCCCAGCATGTAGATAGCAAGCACTATATGAATATAAATGCTAGTTATTATTATCGAGATTATCTTTTTTTTTTTTTTTGCATAACTTGGACCTAGTCACTAATTTCTTCCCATCTTTTGGTCCCTCCTTTGCACACTCCATTCAAAGTGCACTGGCCTCTACACCCACCTTGGGGCCTTTGTCCTTCTGTTCCCTCCCCCTGAAGAGCTTTCCTTTCAATGTGCTTTGACTTACTCCCTCATTTCATCATTCAAGACTTTTATCAGTCATATGTAGAAGCAATCTAAAGGTGATGGGGTTTTCTGTCTTTTGTAGAAGTCCGAGCCCATTGTTGCTAGGCATCCCCCCAAAAGGAAAGGCATTAAAGAAACACTGAGGTCTGGAGAAGAGATGACCTGAGACTGGCAGGGAAAGGAGTCTGTATGTTTAGAGAGGAGTGGGACTGAGCCCTACTCTCCAGGCTGGTGATGTTCCCAGGAAGACTGGGTGCCCTAGGCCTGCCAAGGATCCCCGGGCCCCATGTGTGGTCTGTAAGCTACAGAACCCCTGGAATGGAAGGCACCATGGAGACTAAAGCAGAGGGTACCCTGGTGGTGTCCAAGAGGACCGATGTTTGGGTAGACCCCCTCTAATGCCTACTGTGATATAAAACTCTAGTTCCTCTGCATCAGCCAAAATAACCAAGACTAACCTTCCTGCCAGTTCACAGGGATGGGGGCTCAGAGCCAGGGAGACTGACTATGATGCCAATTTATAACTATAAAATATAGAAAGTGGTGTTTTTTCACCTCTGAGTTTGGACTTGAGAATTTTACACAAAATATGTCTTTATATCTGTGTTCATCCCTGTAGGTTGTAACTTGAGAGAATCGAGTTACCAGGAAGGCTACCTTTCAGACACCTTTCAGCTCTGCTCTTCCCTGTGTCTTCCTTTTTCACCCTGCCCTTTACCTAACCCTTCAGGTATTGGAAGTAAGTTCTCTTCTCAGACCACACTTTAGAGTTGCTCACCTGCCTGTGCCAAGGCTTGATTACTGAGGCATCTGGTCACATTTGTTGGTGAGTTGAGCTTCCCCTGCTAAACTGTGGGATCGACCTTGAGCAAGAAATAAATGAATGTGTGTTTTTGTAAATGAGTGAGATTTGGGTATGTTTGTTATCACACAGTCTTAACTACCTTATCCTGAATGATACCCACATCAAGCCCTCTAAAGACACTGTTGCCAAATTGTTGAAACCAAAAGAAACATTCAAAACGTTGCAATTGGCATATCTTTACAGACAAAATATTTTGCCTTAGCAAGCATGTCTAGAAGGAAGGGGATGTTGCTATATTTAGAACATGGAACAAATGTACTGTTTTGGTGTATTCAGACAGATAAACATACTAAAAACATGTTCAAAATGTTCAATCTATAGCCTGGCTAGAAATATTACAGAGTGTAAAAATTGACAGTGTTTCCTTTTGCATGTTGCACACATGCACATGCACACACACACGTACACAGTGTAGCCAGGAGTTGTTTGGTTGCAATAAAACAGAGAGCATTTGAGCAAATTCACAGAAGTTAGAGATCAAACTATGACATGATGAAGAGAAGACAAAGACCCAGGTCCTTGGACTCCATATTGCCTCTGGTGAATTTGAGCCACGGTTTTGTAAAATTGTGAAAAGTGTTCTCATTCTCTTCCATCATCACAGTTGATAGAACTTTCAGATTTGGTATATCAATCCCTTGTTGAATTTTTACTATATTACCACTATCTGTTTTATTCCCTCACTCTCTTTGATTATACATTTTACACTTCTGGGCAATTTTTCTCCTGTATTTGTTACCTAATTTCAGAATTTCTATAAAGGATGGACTTAGGAGTTGAGTTGGAAGGTTTGGGCTCAGGGGGACATTTCTACAGTACTTTACCTAAGAATGAGACAAAGATCAGTTGTCTGTATCAAGGGATAGGGGAGTTGCAGATGGAAATTATGGGAGGACAAAATATTCCTCACTTCAAAACAATTTTCTGCACCATGACTGCCACTGTCCTGGAGAATCTGTTATTCCAAAGACAGTGATTTCCAGCTTTCTTCTATCTCTTCCTCTGAACAAGACTCCCATAAGCTCTTTTTTGATATTGTTGCAATTGGTGGAGAGAATAATGGATTTGATATCTGACTGGTTATCTCTGAGACTTTGGGCAAGTTATTCAACTCCTTAGATGGACAATAAAATATGGCTTTACTGAATGATCATGAAAATTATGCAAAATCATGTCTGGGAATGGCTCTCATGTGCTAAGGACCTAGGAAACACATATTTCCATTCTTTTTCTTGCAGTTAATAAGCAGGTAGCTTTTGCATAGTGGTTAAGTGTGTGAGCTCTGAAGTCATACACCTGGGTCCAAATCTGAAATCCTGTTTCTTGCTAGCTTTGTGTAAAGTGGAGACAAATTACTACACTTCTCTAAGCTTCCCTTAACATGTCTCCAAAAAAAAGGATAAAATGGGACCTGATATATAGGGAGGATTAAGTAAGATATTGAATATACGGCAGGTAGTATGTTGTAAACACTAGAGAAACGGTAGTTTTTGTCAACTTCATTATTAGGTACATCTCTCTTTATATCCAGTCTTGTGTCTTCTAATACAAGCCCACAATCCTTGATCTGAAACACTTGGGGCCATGTGTTTTTGAATTCAGAATGTTAGGAATATCAGAAAGGTGATGTGATGTGTAAACTGTACATTCCACAATATCCCACCCCTTGTAGGGTCTGCAGTAGCCCTTCACGATCATCTCATTACTGCAGAGAAATGTGTGAGTGTTCATGTTAAGTGGAATGTGGAGCAAATAAAGTGTTATAAATAGCCTCCTTTCAGCTCAGGTCAAGTTTCACTGCCAAATGAGTTTGTGCCAACCTTAATTGTTTTTTTTTTTTTTTTTTTTTTTTTTTTTGGTTTTCAAAGCTTTTTGGAATTCTGGGACCTGTGCAATCATTAAAAATTCTCTTCTGTGTTTTTAAACCATTTCTATTATCTGTTTCTACTTTAAGTTGTGCTTTCCTCCATGTCTATGTTTTTATTTCATCTTTCAAGTCTTCCTTTGAACTCTTAGTGCTCCTGCATTGAGCTCCTGTGTTTTACTTCGCCCTCTCATCTCTGTCTCTATTCTTACCCCCTCCTGGATTTCTCCTTTTCTTTGTGGAGATCACACACCGCTCACACAAAGCCCGCTTTCATTTTATTTGGTTCCCCCCTCTGTTACATTCTCTCTAGGTCTTATCCCTCCTTTCTCTCCTCCTCTGTGAGTTCAGACAGTCCTGCTTCTGCAGTGCGAGTCCCCTGCCTCTGTTCTTGTGAAATCGTCATCTTCTACCTGAGATTTTCTTTCTGCCCTTTTGTCCATTGCTGGTGGCTCTTGGCTCCCACCCTACCTACCATGCCCTCATCTTTCTCATTTGATTCCTTTATCTCCTCCAAATATCCCTCTGTGTCCACACTTTCTTTTATAATGCCAATAATATCATTATGATAATATATTGAGCTCTTACTGTGTACTAAGCACTTTACATGGATCATTTAATTTTATCCTTTCAACACACCATGAGGTAGGGTAGGAACTCTCTTAATCTTCATATTTCAGATGGGAAAATTTGAGCTTGGAGATGTGACTTGCTCAAGATTACACAGCAGAAAACACAGTCAGTAGCAGAAATAGAATTCAAACCCTTTGCGTTAAATCTTTGCACTTAATCCTTATTGCATTAAACTAATTCCAAAGCTCATGATTTCAATCATTGTGTCTTTATTCCCTCCACTGCAGTGGATATTGCCATTCTAGTTATTGCATTTATCTTTTCTTTTTGGGGGGGTTTTTATGGGTTCTTAAATTTGACCCATCTCTACCTGCTTTGTTTTCAGTATACCATTATTTTGGGTGGTTTGTCCAAATTTACTCCTTTCTATGGTTTAATTTTTGGTCCTTATCTTTTTCTGATGACACATTGAGATTATTTCATAACCACCACATATTTACAGTGGACTATGGGAACAGTCCCAATTCCAAATATTCTTGTTCTCATAAGCCACTGATGCATCCTGGAAATAGATGCTGAGTATCTGTTACCATATGCCTGCCTCAGAACATATCACTCACAGTCATATCTTGGCAAAATAACTCCATGTCATAGACTTTCAGGAATCCATAAATAATTGAACCTATGTTTATTATATCAGTGAGGCTTGCTATGCTGCAGTAAATCATACCCCCACATTTCTGGTTAAAATCAGCAAAAATGTATGTCTCTTTCAAATTATAGTCAGAGGTGGTTCAGGAGGCTCTCCTGGGCTTTTCTCCTTGAACAGTGACTCAGGATCTGGAATGCTTCCATTTTGCAACTCTACCACTTCAAAGTTCTTGCCTTCCAGCCACTTGGATGGGAGAGTTTTTGGCATATTCACAGACTCACAGGCACAAAGAGTAGTCATTATCATCTTTTGTTTTTCAGATGAGGAAACTTGCCCAAGGTCTTCCAGGCTAGTAAGTGGTGGATTCAGGACTAATATCACTACCCTTACTCTTCTTTCCAGTATATATTTTTGGTAACTACAGATATTTTATCTATGTTAATACTTCCTGTCTTGGTTCATTTACTCAGAGCAAGTTATTGAAATTTTCCTTATTTTTTCCTGATAATTCCAGTAAAAGTTCCAGGGAGGGTTCCATTGGTTAGGCTTGGGCCACAGGTCCGTTCATCCTCAAACCAGTCACTGTGGCCAGGACAATGCAGAGTTCTGATTGGTCAGGCCTGTGTCATATGTCTACTTGCAGAGTGGGGGAGATAGAGTGTGGGTGTGTTCACCCCTGCCATATGTACTGGGAACACTGGAGAACCGCACTCCCAAGTAAAGCCAGGGTCTATTACCAAAAGAAAAGCAGCAGATATCAGGCAGGCAAATCAAGATAAGGGCCAGCAAGTTGAACAACTGAATAAAGAAAGAAATGTAAAATAGAATTAGGGACTAGGAAAATAAAATAATGAGCAAATGAATGAATACAGGATGCTTCTTTGGTAGAAGGTGATGGAATCCTCCAATATGGGGAAAATTAAGGGCAAGTTGATAGTACACTGAAGGTAAGTTTTGTCAATTGCATAGCTTTATGGTAGGGCTCATCTTGGTTAAGGTGATTCTTTGAGAGTCCAGGAACTTTTTGGTGCAGAAATAACCATGATCTCCCTGTGGCTCTTAGACTTCTCTCAATCCCATGCAAGTAGGAGCAGCTCTCAGCTGTTGGCCTGATTACCCCCACAAAAGGAACCCCATGAAGAGAAGGTCATCCCTTCCTCCACACACCCTAAGGTTTACCTCCCCCCCTCCAATTTCTGTGGGCCTTACCCTCCTCTTTAGAGAATGTTTCCCATCAGCAAGCCTGAAAAGCAGCCAGCAGGCTCATCAGTGTTCTCTTCCATGGGCAAAGTGACTTCTGCAGTGCCAGGTCTAGAGTTCATTTATCTCTCCCTGAGTCACTGAGATTTTGTCTATAGGCCTTTCTGCTATGTTCCTCCAGAGAGAGGTAAACTGCCTTTAAGTAATTGCTGAAGAAGGCATAAACCAGGGAAATTTGATTTGAGCAAGCAATTTGAATCGGGAAATGCTCGTATAAATAACCGAAGCAGCTGAATGCGGCAGGTTTGTGCTTTATAGATTTTTTTCTTTTAATCTCAGGGTCTTCAGAATAGAAGTTCTGCTGCAGCAGTTTAAACCACCCTCAGCCTTTGCACTCTGGCCTTGTCCTAGTTTGGTATCATTAACTGCCAGTCTGGATTTTTGGTAAGTTAAAGTTGCTTTATTAAACTGTGCCTTTGGAAAGGAAAAAAAATACACTTGAACCCCCCAAACCAATGCTGTATTGTAGAACAGCAAAGCAGTGTTTAAAAGAACAAACAATTTATTTTTTTTTTCTGTCTTTTTCCGTGTCCGGCAACGGATCGCAACCCTCAGTGTTGCCCCCGCACCGGACCGGGGACCGGCAACGGGATTGCAACCCTCGGTGTCGCTCCCGCACCTCGCTCAGCCAGTGAGTGGCCAGTCTGTATGTGGGATCCGAACCCTCGGGCGGGAGTGCCGCCGCGCTTCCCAAGTGGCACACTTATCCAGTGCGCCACCGGGCCGGCCCAAGAACAAACAATTTTAAACCAGAAGAAGTTTGGAATCGTCTAGTACAACTTTATCACTGAGGGAATTAAGAACCAGAGAAGGTAAGTTACTTGCTGGAGGTCACTGAGAATTTGGAAGTGTCATAGTTGGCTTTTGATGCAGCAACAATCCCCAAATCTCAGAGGTATAAGTTTCTCACTTATATTGCATCCAAGCTGCAGGTTACCCATGGCTCTCCCGGGTAGGACTGGGCTAGCTTTGCTCCACATGTCTTCTCCAAGAACAGCCACTCTCTGGGGTATGCTGCTCTTATGACAGATGACAAAAGCTTAAAAGGGGCAGAAACAAATCACAGGAGTGCATTTATAGCCCCTGCTTAGATATGACAGTTGTCTCATCTGTACACTTTCCACTGATTAAAATAGATCTTACGGCCACCACACCCAAAGACGATAGGGCAAGGATTTTACTCCATCTACCGGGAAGCGTGGCAAGAGTGGGCAGGGTACAAATCATTGGGAACAAATAACATACCCACCATCAGAAAATGTACACCCACTTGCAGTGACGGAAACCCAGGGAGAAATGTGAGAACTGAGAAAGTCGTTGGAGTTTCCTGAATCCACTATTCTTTCAAGACTGAAGGCAACATTAATCTATGTTGATGAATGGCCACATTCACCCAGTGATTTAAGCTTAATATCTGGACAATGCTCAACGAAATCCTCATCAGTACTTCCCAAATATGCCTCAAAAATCCAGCCTTTCTTTCCATGCTTCGTTCCTCAGGTCTCCTTCCCCTGGGCCCTTCTTCTGCATCCCACATTCTGCACTGTGGCCAGAGAAACCTGCCCATATCATAACCATTCCCTTGCCTGAAGTCCTTCCACAGATAGAAGGATAAAATGTCATTCTTCTTCTTGTCACCTTATAGATTCAGTTCCTGCTGTGCCCCACCTGCACCCAGCCCTGGGTTTAATATTTAGTTATCTAAGACCAGCCAGTTTGCAGATTAACCAGGTTAATATGGAGCCTGGATTCAGGACATGCTCACATCTCCACCGAGATTTGCTCAGTAGGCAAGAGCTGAGTAAGGGCTGATTGCAGTTCCCACAGGGATGGAAGGAGGGACACCAAGCCTCTATTACAGACTCTTTGTTTGTACAGGGATGAGATAGTACCCTAATCTTCTGTAAGGGCTCAGTGCACTAATGGGCTTCTCTCCTCCCAATACCATGGGTCCAGAAAATATTACTCATCACCTCCTGCTGCTTAAGTCCCATTGAATGTTCCCAGAACTCTGTTATGATTAAGCTATGGATGATCACCCCCAGGTATTTGGAGAGTTGACTCTTGTTTTGTTTTAATTGTGATTTGGGATTATGGCTGTCTTTCCTCCATCACCTATTAATGAGGCAGTGACTATGCTGGAGTTAGCTGGAAGTTTTGCACTCTTTCACAGTGACTCCATGCTTTTTTGATATTCAGGATTTCTTTGTGGCTATAATACATTTTACCCTCCAGTCTATCAATCTGCTACCTCCAGCCCCAGCTCCTGCTTTTCTACCCTTGTTATTCAATGTTTTAAGCCTAGCTCACTGAATATCTTCATTGAAAGTTCCATCCTCTGCAGACAATTATTCACATTCTTTTCTGAGCTCTTACATTGTCCTGCACATTATCACTTTATTCATTGAGTCAATTAATATTCATTGACAGTTTACTATGTGCCAGGCACCATGCAGGGCACCAGGAATACAACTGTGGCTAAGACTGACAAAGCCAGGGCCGTCATGATGCCCAACAATTCATGGGGGAAAATGACATCCAACAAACCAGCAAATGAGCCAGATGGTTATCAATGGGGTGAGTTCTGTGAAAGAAATAAATAAGGCAATGAGCTAGAGAGTGGCTGGGAAAGGTCACTTGGATAGTGAGGTCAGGACAACCTCTGAGGAAGTAATACAGTCATGCACCATATAATGACATTTTGGTCAATGATGGACCACATATGATGGGGGTCCCATAAGATTATAATGCTGTATTTTTACTGCACTTTTTCTATGTTTAGATATGTTTAGATATACAAATACTTACCATTATGTTGCAGTTGCTTACAGTATTCAGTGCAGTAACATGCTGTACAGGTTTGTAGCTTAGGAGCCACACAGTATCCCATACACCTACTGTGTAGTAGGCTATACTGTCGAGGTTTGTGTAAGTGCACTCTGTGAGGCTCGCACAATGATGAAATTGCCTAATGACACGTTTCTCAGAACGTATTCCCATTGTTAAGTGACACATGACTATATTTCAGTTCAGGACTGAAAGATGAGAAGAAACTAGGCTTATGAATAGATGGGGAATGATCAGTGCAAAGGGGAGAGGAAGGGCAAAGGCTTGGAGGTAAGAAAATCTCTTGATGGGCCTGAAGCTTAAACAACAACCAAGACTGTGATCTGAGATGAGGTTATGGGAGCAGGCAGGGACGGATCATGTGGAAACTTGTAGGCCGTTTTAAGGACTCTGAGCTCCAATTGTTGAACAATGGAAAGACATTGAAGGGTTTTAAATAGAGAAATAGCAAAATGTGACTTGCCATTTTACAGGACCATCCTGGATGTTGTGTGGATTGCAATGGGAAGCAGGAATAGATGCAGAAAAAACACTTTTTTTTTTTTCTCTAAGAGTGGCTTTTGCAATAACCCAGGCAAGGGCTGGTGCCTTCGGGCTCATGTTCATAAAGCCTGTGCCCAGACCTAATTGCTGAAGTGTTTCACCTATATTTTCCCTTAGTAATTTTACAGTTTCAGGTCTTATACTTAAGTCTTTAATCTATTTTGAGTTGATTTTAGAGTATGGTGAAAGATGCATATCTAGTTTCACTTTTCTGCATATGGATATCCAGTTTTCCCAGCATCACTTGTTGAAGAGGCAGTCTTTTCCCCAATGTAGATTTTTATTGCCTTTGTCCAGTATCAGATGGCTATACACCTGAAGGGTGATTTCTGGGTTCTCAATTCTACTCCACTGGTCTGAATGTCTATTTTCAGTACCATGACTATCTGTTTCAGTCAAAACAACAGTACCATTCTGTTTTGGTTACAGTAGCTTGGCAGTATAATTTGAAGTCAGGTAGTGTTATGCCTCTGGCTTTAGTTTTTTTTTTTTTTTATCTCAGGACTGCTTTGGCTATTTGGGGTTTTGTCACAAGCAGCAAAAGAAAAAATAAACAAATGGGAGTATATCAAACTAAAAAGTTTCTGCATAGCAAAGGAAACAATCAAGAGAGTAAAAAGACAACGTACAGAGTGGGAGAAAATTTTTGCTAACTATGCATCTGACAAGGGATTAATATCTAGAATATATATAGAACTCAAGCAATTATACAGTAAAAAAAACCAAACAACCCAATTAAAAAATGGGTGAAGGAGCTGAATAGACATTTTTTTCAAAGGAAGACATACAAATGGCCAACAGATACATGAAAAAATTCTCAACATCACTAGTCATCAGGGAAATGAAAATTAAAACTACATTGAGATACCACCTCCCTCCAGTTAGACTGGCTATAATCAAGAAGATGGTGAATAACAAATGCTGGCGAGGGTGTGGAGAGAAGGGAACACTCTTACACCGTTGGTGGGACTGTACATTAGTACAACCACTATGGAAAACAGTATGGAGGTTTCTCAAACAACTACAGATAGATCTTACATATGATCCAGGAATCCTTCTTCTGGGCATATACCGAGAGGAATGGAAATCATCTTGTTGAAGGGATACCTGCATTCCCACATTCATCACAGTTCTGTTCACAATAGCCAAGATATGGAACTAACCTAAATGTCCATCAATGGATGCTTGGATAAGGAAACTGTGGTATACATACACCATGGAATACTACTCTGCCATAAAAAAGAGTGAAATACTCCCATTTGCAACAACGTGGATGAACCTGGAGAAACTTATGCTGAGTGAAATAAGCAAAGCACAGAGGGATAAACACTGCATGTGCTCACTCATATGTGGGAGCTAAGAGAGAAAGAAGGAAGGAAGGAAAGACCACAGTAGTGCATTGTTCTTGCAGAGGGAGAGAGCATTCCATGGGCTACAAAGTGGAGTGAGGGGAAAAGAAGGAGGGGAAGGGAGATTGAGGATAATTGGGTGGGGGATACGGGGTACAAATGCAATTTCTGGTAATGGGGATGCTGCCAGTATGAATCTGGCCCTCACATCATGAGCACAATGGGTGACAATCAGCTTGGTATCTCATGAATATTCATAATAAAAAAAGAAGAAGAAGAAAAAAAGAGCTGGTGCCTTGAACTTAGAAAATGGCCAAGAGCCTGCAGAGGAGTGGATAGAGCAAAGAGCTACTTCGGTGATAAACCAACAGTACTTGTTGATAGATTGGGGGTAGGGTGTAACAGAAATAGAGAAGTCAAGGATGACTTTGAAATCAAGGATTTTTTTTTGACATGAGAAAATGGACAGATGCAGAGGCCTTTTACTGCAATGTGAAGGGTGAGAGTTCTGTTGTAGACATAATAAGATTGACATGCCCATTAGAGGGTGTGGCGGTTAATTTTATGTATCAACTTGTCTGGGCTAACTGTTGCCCAGATAGCTGGCAAAACATTATTTCTGGGTGTGTCTGTGAGGGTGGTTTTGAAAGAGATTAGCATTTGAATCAGACAACTGAATAAAGAAGATCACTCTCACCAGTGTGGGTGGGCATCACTGCGGGCCTGACTAGAACCAAAAGGCAGCAGAAGGATGAATTAGCTCGAGATGGGACATTCATCTTTTCCTGCTCTCAGACATCTGTATTCCTGGTTCTCAGGCCTTGGGACTCCAACTGAAACTATGCCACTGGCTTTCCTGAGCCTCCAGATTACAGATGGCAGATCGTGGGACTTCTCAGCCTCCACAATCATGTGAGTCAATCCCTCATAATAAATCTCTATCTGTCTATCTATCTCCTATTTGTTTTGTTTTTATGGAGAATGCTGTCTAATACAGAAAGCGAAGCCATCTGTCTTCCACTAGACGATGCTGTATCACTAATGTTGAGCACAGTACTTGACATGTAGCAGGCACTCAAAAAGTATTTGTTTAGTGAGACAATCAAAATGATATGCTTAAAAGCTACAAATGACTAATGGCTTCTCAAAAACAGACAATCCCGATTCCTTAGCAATGGCTAATTAAACCATTCCAATCTGATGTCCAAAATATTGTATGCTAGAGACCCCTCCTTCTTTCTCCATTAATTGAACAGGCCCTGTCTCTTTTGCTCTTGTAATCCATTATTTTTCAAATGTGATTAGCCATTGCATTCTGACAGTAAACGAGACTCCAATACTTTGATAAATGGCATGGTTCTGGGAAAGGAGTATTTGTGAATACAAAACCCCATCTTCTCTTTTTCTCCCACCTCTCTTCTTTCTCCTACTTTGGACAGCCCTTGGGCTACACTATCACCTTTAGGAAGCCATGTCTCTTAGAGAAGGATAGCAACACATAAATAATAGTTATAATTTATTGCACACCTATTAAATGGTGGATACATTATATACAATACAACAATCCTAAAAAGTAACAACAACAAAAAATCCTATGTTCTAGCTGAGTAAACTAAACGAAGCTGATAGAGACGGAAGAACTTGTTAATATCCCAGTTACTAGGATGCTGAGTTGAGATTCAAACACATCCAGGTTTGTCTCATGCCACAATTCATGTCTTTTCTATAATTCTGTGTCTCCCTTAAACAGTAAGTAGCTGGCCCTTGTTGAGGAGTTTCTACGTGCCTTGCTTGTTAATGGAACAAATAGTATCAGTTCTTTCTCTTAGTAAGGAACAACATCCTTCTGATTGCTTCAGGTTTGTTATCTCAGGTGATTTGTTTTGGTCTTCTCATCAATCCTCTGGCAGTGCGTTAGAGTGGTGATTATCACCTGCAGCTTACAGGTGAAGAAACTGACATCACCATACATAGCTTGTAGTCAGCAGATCTGATCATCAAATCTAGAACAGTCTGGCCACCAAGTCCACTCCCTTAGCCTTTATGTGACCTGCTCTTTAACAGTGTATAGCCCTTCCCAATTGACAAAGATTCTTTTTTTCTCATCCATGATCCCATTTAATCCCCACACCAAGACTGATTTGCTGATATTTTTAGAGCTGGGACCAATATGAAAGATCTTCTAAATCAATTCGGTTAGTCTCCCTTGTCCTGACCCAGAGAGGGGTATTGAATTTCACAGAATTGTCTGTGGTGACCTCATGCCCATTAGGATGGCTACTATCCAAAGAACAGAAAATAATAAGTGTTGGCAAGAGCCAATGAAATTGGAACCCTTGTGCATTACTGGTGGGAATGTAAAATGGTGCAGCCGTTATAGAAAACAGTATGGAGGTTCCTCAAAAAATTAAAAACAGAATACTATATAATCTAGCAATCCTGCTTTCAGGTATTCAAAAAAATTCAAAGCTGGATCTCAAAGAGTATTAGCACTCCAATGTACACTGAAGTACTATTCATAATAGCCAAGATGTGAAGTCAACTTTAATGTCCATCAACAGATGAGTGGATAAAGAAAATGCCGCATACACATGTAATAGAATGTTATTCAGACTTAAAAAGGAAGGAATCCTGTCACATACTGCAACATGGATGAACCTCAAGGACTTAATTCTAACTGAAATAAGCTAGTCACAAAAGGACAAATACTATATGATTCCAATCATATGAAGTAGTTAAAGTAGTCAAAATCATAGACAGAAAGTTGAGAGATGGTTGCCAAGGGCTGGCGGGGGTGGCAGGCAAGGGAGCATTAATGTTCAGTGGGTATAGACTTTCAGTTTTGCAGGATGAGAAAGTTCTAGAGATCTGTTGCACAACAATGTTAATATACTTAACAGTACTGAACATAAAAACACGAAGATGATAAATTTCAGATTTTGTGTTTTTTACCTGCTCCCACAAAAAGTATTTAAAAATAAACTGTCTGTGGTTGACTTAGTAGTTGAACCCATGTCTCCAGGATCCAATGGCATTTGAGCTGGCTGAGAGAGAATGTTGTCTGCCTTTTCTTTTTCTTTTTCTTTTTGGCCAGCATTATACCTTTGTCTCAGGTTGGATGCATTTTCTTTCCTGTAGCAGCCTTGAGAAGTAAAAGAGTGTTTTTGACAGACCTCAGGTAGAATCAGGTGAGTGGGTGGACCTGCCAGAGAGTCCACCTATTCCAAAGTGCTTTTATATTTCTTAGAATGGAGGCTCCAAATGGCCCTATATAGTAACCAGGGGTGTCATTATCAGTCCCACTAATATTATTGAATAATAATGAAACCAAGACTCGGCATGATTAATGGAGTGTTCAAGGTCACCTGGGGTGTCAGTGACAGGGAGGAGACTAGATCCCAGGAATTCTGATGCTGGGACTATTGTTAGTGAAATGGGAAGAGTAGTATATTTTTAATGCTTGGAACCCAAGACAGAGGCAAAAAAACTTGAATAATTTCCTTATTTTTATCATTCCATCCAAGGAACTTTCTGGTACATCAGTGTGAACAGTTCTGTTGAGTTGCACAGCCCTGACCTTTGATCCCAGTGCCAAACAGTGACCTCAAACTTTGGCTTCCTTGCAGGCTGCTGGACCGCCAGACCTGTGTGACATGCACGTCCTCCAGCCCGTGGGGCCCTCTGAGCCCTTCCATTCCCCAGCAGTAGATTTTCCTTTTTCATGCTTGAACTCCAGAGGCCCCCAAGGGCTTCTGCCTTAATTAAAATTTAAGTTCACAAATCATTTCTTAAACCATCTCACAGGCAGCCAAATAATCACAATCATTAGCGGTGGTCGGAGTCACTCTTGCTTTAATGCTTTTTGAGAGTGGTGGGCTTAGTCCCATCTGCTACTACTGTCTTCTACCACCTCTCTTGCCATAAACCTTGCCTGGAGAAATTTGTTCAATCCTCTTTGTTTTCTGTTTTACTAGAGAGGTCTGCGTTCCCAGTTCAGAATGCATCGATATATCCTGGCTTGTCCCTGTTCCTGGCCCCATTCCTATCTGCTGCAGGTTGCTCATATCCTGGGGGAACCCTCATTTGGGGACCATCTAATTAGCAGGTAAGGTCTTGAAGCTCAGGCAGAGTGAAGACCCATTACGAGGTTGGACAGGTGTCCTTAGGAGCCATCCCTGGGCCTTGTCATTGGGATGGGTCACTTATTCCAGCTATTGCTCCTGAGAACTTGCAGCGTGCCCCACAGCTACCCTTCCCCTAGTCCAGGGTTTCTCAGCCTTGGCAGTACTGACATTTTGGGCTGGATAGTTTTTTGTTGTGGGGAGAATGCCCTGTGAATTATAGGGTGTTTGACAGCATCCCTGGCTTCTACCTACTAGATACCAATAGCCAACCCCTGTTGTGACAATTAAGTGCCTGCCTTGAGACATGGCCAAATGTCCCCTGGGGCAAAATTGCCCAGTTGAGAACCAGTGAACTGGTCCATCAGCCTCTCTAGGGCCAACCTCCTGGAATCAGATTCCATTTCTCCTTTCCCTTTCCCCCTTGTTGTCTCTCCATATTTCTGGACCCTGATGTTTTTTTAGACCATTCAACACAAAGAAGCTTATTCTACTCTCTACTTTTTACAACAGGGACTTAGATCCTGTCAAGAAGAACTCAGACCTTGGAAATTCAAAAGAGCCTGTTATTCTTCATGGAGGGTGAGGCAGGGGAAATATGAAATGTCAAATCCCTTTCATTCCTTCTGGAGAAGCCACTGCTATGCACCGACAAGGGTGACCAGCTGGGATCATGGATCAGGTCTGTCTCTGGAGCTCCTGCTTCTAACCACCCTGCTTCCCTGCCTCCCGCTTTGACTCACTGTAGCTGTATGGCAGTGTGTGGAAGGCTAGCAGGAGGCTCTGGCCCAAGTTCTTCAACTAGCTATGTCTCCGTGGGTTTTTCAATTCTCCTCTCCAGGCCATAAAGTAAAAAGGGTGGTTTAGATGATCTCTATGGTTATTTCCAGCTCTGGTGATGAGTATACCCACTCCTCCAGGCCACGGAAAAGGCAGGGGCTCCTCGCTGCATGGAGGCTGTCATCCATCCAACAAACTTGTGTTGAGCTTCAGGCCCCATCCTGGGTGATGGCTCAGGATGAAGAAGAGACAGCGCTGTAGCTAAGGATCTCCTAGTCTAGCAAGGACGGCAGACAGAGCAACAGGAACAATTACGAGCTACAGGAGCTAGAGTGAAGGGACGAGCAAAGTAGAGTGGAGCTCAGTTGAGGAGATGAGAAATCACTCGCAGGATGGGGCAAAATTGATTTCTGGGGCAGTTCTTTTCTTAGGGCTTTGGGAAATGGGAAGTTGTAATTGTCACAGGATTGATCTGCTCTGGCTACCGATTGCTGTACTTACACCTACAACAAACCAGTGTAAATCTAGTGGCTTAAAACAATAACCATTTTATCACATTTACTTATTCTGTGGGTTAGGACCTTGGACAGGAAATACTGAGGCTACCTTGTCTGGGGCTTCACCTGGCAAGTTTTGAAGAGTTGGTGGTAACTCTAGTGACTGGGACCTAGAATCAGCTGGAGGCCTCTTCACTCACAGGTCTGCAATTTGGGTTGGAATGACATGAAGGCTGGAACAGTCAACTGGAGTGCCTACATGTGATCTCTCTCAGTGGCTTGAGCTTCCTGTCAACATGGCAGCCTTGGAGTGATTAGACTTCTTTCATGTTGGCTCATGGCTCCAAGAGCAAGTGGAATCTTCCAGATAGAAGCTTCATAGCTTTCTACGACCTAACCTTAGAAGTCACATAGCATCCCTTCTTCCATACTTTATAATTTGAGGCAGTCACAAACTCACCCAAATTTAAGGGGAGGGGACACAGACCCCACCTTTTGATGGAAGGAGCATCAAAAAATTTCCAGCCGCATTTTTAAACAACCACTTCACTCTTATTTCCATGTTCACAAGCCTGAATTTCTCCAAACTTTTAGCAGAGAATCCAATCCCACATTGAAAATCTCTCCAGGTGTATTTACACCAAAAGCCTACTTCAATTAATCAATTCTAATGCTCCAATTACTCAGCTTATATTTTCAGACACTCTAATAAGCACCACAAATGAATAGAAATTAAACTGATGGTGTATTACCAACCACTAGTAAAGACCACACTAGATTTCTCAAGCAGCCTTCACCTTTGAAAAATAAGCTTCCTTCTTTCACTTCTATTTAGTGCAGAAAAATGTTTCCTTAGGACTGGGGTGGGGTTGGAGCAGGTGGGAAGGCTTCTAAGAAAATGTAGCAATTGTAATAAAGGTAAGTTTTTAGTGAAGACTGGAGCCTATTTTGTTTGTGCTCTTTTCATGTTGAGAAAGACCTAGATTCCTATCCAGGCTCTGGTACTAAACAACTTGGGCCTCAGTTTACCCATCTGTACAGTATCGGCATTGAGCTTAACATTTTCTAAGGACTCTTCCAGCTCCAGAAATGTGTGTGATCATAGGAGTATTTTCCAAAGGCAATTTTCTAACATCAATACCCAGAGGGAGCACCCCTGTAACAATCACATTTATTTGAATAACTTGCCTTCAATAAATACTGTTGCACTTCTGGTATCCATGCCTTTTACTCTACATTTACATAAATACACACATACATTTTTACATCAGTGGTATTTTACTGTACGTTTTCTTTTGCAATTTCCTTTTATCCCACCACTATACTATACACCAAAAGCGTATGTATCGGTACATAAACTTAAGCTTAATTCTTTTCCACTGCTACATAATAGTTCACTGTATGAATAAACCATAAATTATTTAAGTAGACCCCTTTGATATAAATTTAGGTTCTTTCCATTCTTTTGTTTTTATATTAACAGTGCTACAATGAATAACCATGTGCATGCCTCATTGTGATGATTCATTTTATGTGTCAACTCAACTGGGCTAAGGGATGCCCAGATAGCTGGTAAAACATTATTTTTGGATGTGATTGTGAGGGCATTACCAGAAGAGATTCACATTTGAATCAATAGAATGAGTAAAGAAGATTGACCTCATCAATGTGGATTAGCATCATCTAAGTCTGTTGAGGGCCCAGATAGAATAGCAAGGCAGAGGAAGGGTGAATTCTCCATCTTCTTGAGCTGGGACATTTATCTTCTCCTGCCCTCAGATGTTGGAGATCCTGGCTTCTGAGTCCTTAGCCTCTGAGACTTATACCAGATGTCCCTCCAGTTTTCAGGCCTTTGGACTTGTACTGAATTACACCATCAGCTTTCCTGGTTCTCCACTTTGCAGATGACATATTGTGGGAATTCTCAGCCTCTATAATCATGTGAGCCAATTCCCCTAATAAATCTCCTCCCATAAATCTATATATATGCTATTGATTCTGTTTCTCTGGAGAACCTTGACTAATAGCAATCATTTTGCTCCTATGCAGGGACAGTAGTTCCCCTGTATCTGAAGTTTTGTTTTCTGTGGTTTCAGTTAACCCATGGGCAACTGTAGTCTGAAAATATTACATGAAAAACTCCAGAAATAAACAATTCTTAAGTTTTAAACCATGTGTCATTCTGCGTAGCACGATGAAATCATGCACTGTCCTGCTCCATCTCGCCCAAATGTAAATCATCCCTTTGTCCAGCCTATCCACACTATATATGCGACCCACCCATCAGTCACTTAGTAGCCTTCTTGGTTATCAGATTGACTGTCGTGGGGAGCTTGTGTTTACGTAACTCTTATTTTACTTCTTAATGGCCCTAAAGCAGAAGAGTAGTGGTGCTGGCTATTCAGATATGCCAAAGAGAAGCCATAAAGTGCTTCCTTTAAGTGAAAAGGTGAAAGTTCTCAACTTAAAAAAAAAGAAAAAAAAATCATATGCAGAGGTTGCTAAGATCTATGGTAACAAAGAATCTCCTATCCATGACATTGTGAAGAAGGAAAGATTCCTGTGAAGTGTCTATAGGATTTGGTACTATCTGTGGTTTCAGGCATCCCCCGGGGGTCTTGGAATGTATCCCCCACAGACAAGGAGGGATATCTATAGAATAAGTTTCTAGAAGCAAATTTGCTGGGTCAAAAGTTATGGGCTTTTGTAATTCTGACAGATATCGACAAATATCTCATCGTAGTGATTATACCAATTTATTCTTCTATCAATAATGTATGAAAGAGCTTTTCTCCCCATACAGGATATGAACAAAATTTATAATTCTTGATGCTCTAATAAGGTGAAAAATGGCATCTCATTGTAATTTCAAGTGGTGTTTCTCTTTGGTGTTGAAAAGTAGCATCTTTTCTGATATGTAAGAGTCCTTTATATTTCTTTTTCTCAGAAAAGTCTCTGTATAGACTTTGAAAGGGCATAACTTAAAACATTTAAAATAGGTATTTAAAAAGTTTTCTGATGGGCCCACTCAATGACACTGCTCTGGCCTCCTGTTTATACCAGTTTCCAAAGTCACGGATAAGCCCTTAGGCAGATGGTAACATCCTCACCCTAACAATCCATCCCTTTATGGCGTTCTTAGCTTTGTCTTTAGGTAAAGTGAAGTGGGACAGCTACTGGAGTGACCTCCACTAGTCACGGAATTGGTTTGTATGTGCTAGAAATACATGTGGTGAATGATATAAACTACCAAAGCTTTTCTCTCACTCCCCTATGCAATTTTGCCCTGGAGTCTCAGGAAATGACTACACTTTATTTTTTATGAAGCCTGTTTCTTTGCAGTACATTTTGTAATCATTACGGGTTTTGACATAAGAAAAACAACTCATAGTCTTTCTAGAAAAAGTCAAACATTGGCTGGTTTCATCTTTCATCAGCATCAAATCTTTCTACAGATAATGATGGTAACAAAACATCTTTTTCTCAGTGCCTCCTTTGGCTTGGCTTTTCAAGGTCTGGATGTGGAGATGATAGGAAGCCGAGGTTTGGCTCTAAGCCTAAGCCACTCTTGTCAATGCAGTTAATCAGAAACCTTGCATTTTGAGGTTAACGGCTCCTGCCCAACCAGGGATAAAAATGATACTCTACTTAGATTTCCATGTGGTCTTAGTGTCTGGTACCAACGGTTAAAATCCCAGAGGGAGAAAGTTTGAGCCAGATTCTAGAATTTTCCATGCACCAGGTTCTGTGTTAGGGATACTAAAATGAATTAAGCTGCAGCCCCTGGGCTCAAGTAACTTGCACATCAAAACTAGTCAACCCATGAGCAGATATCTATAATATGATATGGAAAGTACCATGATAGAAGGAATCTTCCCAATCTATTCCAAAGAATAAGGATTCCTGGAGGAGTACATCCCAATAAAAATATTAGTATGAATTGGTGTTAGACAGGGAGGTAAGATCATGTGACCAAATCAATGAAGAAGAAAACCAAAAAGGTATGTATGAGTGTAATGATAAGTAGTTTTGTGTTTCTAGTGCAGAAAGTATGTCATGAGTAGTGGTTGAAGAGGTAGATAAAACATGGTGAGACCTGTTTGTTCTTTAAAAAGACTTGTGATTTACCCCATTAACTTGTTTTCTCCATGGCCAGACACACACAGGTGGCATTCCTCTGTGTAATAGATTCTCTTGAGTGTGCCTAGGCTTATGCACAAGTACTAGCTTACTGGTTGTATCTGCATCTCTTTTTCTATTCAGCAAGTGTGTTAAAGAGATAAGGTTTCCACAGTCCTTATAAAGCCTGGAACCTGAAGCTTGGAGAGGCGTCAAATCCAAAGAAACATGTCTACCACTAGATATTAAGTCCACATAGCTCACACTCTTTGCTGTGGAATTGAATCATATGTGCATTTTGAAATAACCTAATTCAATTCTTTATGCTGATCAAAGAATACCAAAAAGCAAGAGGTGGGTATGTGTAAGGGAGAGAGTGGGGAACAATGTAAGGGGTCCCTGCCCTCCACTCCCTGGCGCAAGAGAACATGAGACAGGAGGTCGAGTTCATGCCCCACCGCTGGTCTCAGTTTCCTATGGAGCTCTCCTAACCTGAGCACCTCTCTGAGCCATGGGATTCTAGCATTTTGAGATAAGTGTTTTTCATACAATCTGGGTGCTAAACCCAAGGTAAAGGGCTCACTGAAGAACCGGTTAGTGAAACCGCCATTGCTGGAAGGGAGGCTGGCTGGGTTGGCCACATATAAAACCTTCATATGTTGTATCTGATGAGCACCTGGAGGGATCCAAGAGTTATTGTAATTATATACCCTCTACTTGCCTTGCTGATTTTTTAACATAACACCCAGATGGGAAGCAAAATTACTTTGTTCATGTTTCTTGGAAACAATGAAGGAGACACAAGAACTTCAGTTCACAGCAACATCAAGTAGCTCCTCTTTCATTTTGCACCCTTTCCCACCATTCTTATATCACTCCAGAGTATCCCTCTCTCTACACAGTCCTGTGTGGCTTTTCTGACCCTTCCTCTGCTCCTCTGCTCTATGTTTTTTTCTTATGTAAGAGATTTGAGTCTGTCTCCAGCAAGGAGGAATCATTCCTATTTCTGAGGGACTATGAGATGAGTGTGCAGGAATTGCATTTTTAATCATAGGATACTCTTTGTGTTATGGGATGAATTGGTCCTCCCATCCAAAAAAAAAAAAAAAAAAAAAAAAAAAAAAAAA
>NW_007727032.1:52255-60829 GCF_000696425.1 Galeopterus variegatus
ATATATATATATATATATATATATATATATATATATATATATATATGTTGAAGGTTGAAGTTCTAACCCCTAATATGTCAGATTGTGACCATATCTGGAGATAAGGTTTTTACAAAGGTAATTAAGTTAGAATGAAGTCATCTAGGTGAGCCCTAATCCAGTATGACTGCCATCCTCATGTAGGATGAGGGAATTTGGACATAGACACGTACAGAGGGAAGACAACGTGCACATACAAGGAGAAGGTGGCTGTCTACAAACCAAGGAAAGAAGCCTCAGAAGAAACCAACCCTGCTGGCACTTTGATCTCGGATTTCTAGCCTCTGCAACTGTGAGAAAATTAATTTCTGTTGTTTAAGCCACCCAGTCTGTGGTATTTTGTTCAGGAACCCTAGGAAACTAACATATAGTCAGCCCTTTTTATATCTGTGGGTTTTGCATTGGTGGGTTCCACCAACAGTGGATTGAAAATGTTAAAAAAAAATTGCACCTGTACTGAACATGTAGAGATGTTTTTCTTGTCATTACTCCCTAAACAATAGAGTATAACAACTATTTATGTAGAATTTTCATCATGTAAGTTATTATAAGTAATCTAGAGATCATTTAAAATATATGGGAGGATGTGCATAGGTTAGGTGAAAACACTACGTTGTTTTATATCAGGCACTTGAGCATCCATGGATTTTGGTATCTGAGGAAGGTCCTGGAGCCAAACCCCCATGGATACCAAGGGATGACTGTACTTTGGAAGAGGGGGAGGACTGTTCCTGGTCGTGAACACACACTAACAAGTCCTATCCCATCCCACTCCAATCTTCAAATTTACGTGCAAAAAAGAAAACCACTCATGAACATTGGTACTCTGGTTGCTTTTGGCCACAAATTACTTGTGATCCCCTTCACAACTTATTGGAAGAGTGTGAAAGCATTGTCGTGGGTGAGAGGGGGCCACAGGAAAATTTAAAACTGAGAAGGACACGATAGATCTGAATTTGGGGCGGATCACACCAACATCAGTATGGAAGGCGGATTAAAGGAGGACAAGACTGGAAAGAAAGAGGCATTAAAAAGGTGCAGTAGCAGCAGGGGCGGAGCATTGGGGATGGGCTTGGTAAATATCTAGGTATGAGAATAACAATATTGGTTCATAGAATGGGGGTGCAGGGAGACAGTAGAGACGGAGGGCCTCTGTCCTTCTGGTGTGGCTGTCTGAGTGTATGGTGGCTCTGTCAATGGAAAGCGACTATAGGAGAGTTTATTTGCATGTCACTTTGTCCTAGAAAGGACTCAAGTTGGCTTACATAAATGCTGACCATGCCCTAATAAAGATAAGTAAGCGGGAAAGTGAAGCAAGGAGCAATTGGAAGTCAGAAAGAGAAGATACCGCCGAGAGTGAGGTTAGCATACAAATTCTCACCCGAAGATTCTCAACACTTACCAAAGACACACTGTACATTTTGCTTTAGGCCAACACATGACATTATTCACATGTGCTAGTTTGATCAGTGCTGTCCACCCTCTCCAGGACCCGGAGTCTGAGTATTCTAATACAGTGAAAATTCTGGCTTTTGGATTCTGAGCATCAGAGGCACCAGGGATCCCAGGAGAGGCATAGTTTGAATATCTGGAGAATCCCTACAGAGACAGGGATGTGGAGGCTTCAAAAAATGTGGAGTTTCTCTTGACTCATCGTAGCATAGAAGGGAATCTCGCTCCTGAGTCCAGAGACTGTCTGAGGAGATGGAGTGTCTGTACTTTCATGCAACAGTGTAATAAAATCCATTTATTTGGGAAAGTGACACGAATATGTCATATTCCTTCTGTGATGCCACTTGACTGATTTCCATAACATCGCTGTTTCTGCGACGTGAATATACAGGTTATATAAGCAATCTGGCAGCTTAATTCTTGTTACTGTCATTTCCAAAGTGGCAGATGGTTCAGAACAAGGGAACCTTTTCTGCCACAGAATCAGGAGTGAATGTGTCCCCATCCAGGCACATTTCTGTTATCCTTCACGATCATGCCTTTGGAAAATGTCCAAACCACCAGCTTGAGAGCTGTGGATCGGAAAAGGGAATGATTGTCTCCAAGCCCTGTTTCCTAGAGAGTCTGCCTTATGCCACGTGTTGAAGGGAAGTGAGCGGGTGTTCAACAGGTTTATGTCCCTGCTGCCTGTGCGGTTCTCTTCTCTACTGAGAAGAGGTCTTATGAGGGACTTTTGAGAGTGAGCTCTATAAAGTGTTCTTGGCACCAATATTACTACACTTTGCTGGGTCCAGAACTGGTTGGGGGCTGACGTGCTGATCTGTGTGGATCATGAGTGTGTGCGTGTGTGTGTGTGTGTGTGTGTATGCATATGTATGCATGTGCATGCATTTGAGGTTTACTTTGCTTTGCTCTCAGCAGTGAATCTCTACTGCTGTGGCCTGCACATATCCATTCCTACTTCTCTGGTAAAATCACCCTGATTTCCCCTTGGAGAGTCACACAGTCCAGGGGTGATGGCACGGCTCAGATCATTGTCTTCTATCTTCCTGCCTTCTGTGATTAGTTTAGGGATAGGCACATGACTCGATCTATGCCAAAGAGAATAATCTTGGCACTCTTGAAGGAACTGTTGGGGAAGAGAGGTTCCCGTTTCTTCTTGGGCTTCCAACCTAGTAATATATAAGCCTGGAGTTGCTGGGTACCATCTTGTTGCCACATGGAGAGGGCGTGTCTAAGAATGGGGCCAACACAGAGTGAAGACTGGAGATGTGGGAAAAGACAGTCTGGATGTCGTCATAGATGACGTCAGATGCACTTCGGACTTCCTGGAGTTGTAAACCAGCAAACTTACTCTTGTTATTGTTATTTTGCTTATGCTGGTTTTATTTCTGTCACTTGGAACTGTAAGTCTTGTCTAAGATAGTCTCTCCACTGTCTACGCTTGTCTGACTCTAGACAGGATCTGACTGGTTACTGGGGTATTGGGAAGTTGTTAACTTTTCTCTTTATGAGTTCATTCTTCCTGTTCCTTCAACATGTACTGGAGCAACTCTAGTTGTCCCCAATACTAAGTTTCTTCTTCTTTCATGCCAGTGGGATTTTTGGAGTCAGAGAGATTTGGCCTTGCTGAGCTATTTGGTTTTGTACAAAGTGATGTAACCTCTTAGAATCTCAGCATCTTCATCTGGAATGTGGAAAAAATAACACCAGCCTCACAGAATTGCTGCGACTGTGACAATAAAGTAAATGAGAGACTATGGATTTGCTCTGTGGCATGCCAATGCAAGAAACACCAAAATACTTTACTTGTTTTAAATCAAATTAAATCTGGATCTAGGCTCCCATTAACTGGAGTGTTGAGAAATTCAATCACAGGCATGTTTAAGGGCATTCTCTGCCTGGCCCCCAAAGATATACACAGTCTAGGGAACTTATGTTGTGATTTAAAATTGAGGAAGGGGCCTGGATCTTGGGGCCACCAGAGTTACTGATGCTCCTTCTGCAAAGTTACTGCTGCATTAATCCTGCTCTGCTTCCCAGACTGTGTCCTTTCAACAGACCCAGGGTTGTTCCTCAGTCCTACTGCGTTTTCTTCTGGCCACAGGTTTGACCACAGAGCTTTTCTCCAGATGTCTAAGTCTTGGCACCTTACCCAGCCTCCCCAGTATCCCACAGAGGTCTGTGTTCAGAGCACTGGTTCTGACCACTTGTGAATACCCCAGAGCTTCCAATTCCTCCCTGCTATGGGGAGGCCAAAGCTTTATCCATCTCGTCACCCGCCTCCAACCTCCCCAGCCTATTTTCCATCCCCATGAATGAGCTTCCACTTCCTAAACAAAACTGGGGTGAAAGTTGTCTTCTGCATGTCTCATAATATATATTTTGACCCTATGATGGAAACTCGAGTTGTCCCCAATATCGACTTTCTCCTTTCATGCCAATGCGATTTTTAGAATAGGGCTGACATTTAGCAGCCTGCCTTGCTACTGAGGATAACCGTATGGTTGAGTTTTAGCCAAAGGGATCTAGGTAGAAGGGGTGGATGGCTGCTTCTGGGAACTTCGTTAAGGGACAGTGCACACTTTGTCCCTTTTTCTCTTCCATCCTGCTGCCATCTTGGACCGAGAACATGACGGTCATATCCTAAAAGATATCAGAGCAGTGAATTGGGAGGGGACTGAGTCCTCAATGATAAGACGAGACACAGAGGAGGAAAACCCCTCTGCTTTGGCACAGTTTCATGGTTAACCTCAAGAGGACAAGCTCCAGGACCAAGGCAACCAGCTGGGCCTGGCAGAGCTGAAAGAGAGACAGCCCCAGACCTTGATGGTGTCACACACCCTGGAGCCTGCTACCTCCAGACTTCTTGTGATGGGAGATATTTCCCCCACTGTTTAAGCTACTTTTATTTGGCTATTTCATTACATAAACACACCCTAACCAATGGGACATAAAGAACAGTTCGAGAACACCAAGGGTTAGTTACTTGTTTCTAAGATGAGGCAGAAAAAATCCCTTTTGATCTTTTGAGCATCCTTCAGTAATGAGAACAAACTCAAACACGTATCTCAGTAAATTATCCCCCCATATGTACAAAGCACAGCATGGAACCTGACACATTTAAGCAGTCAGTAAAAGGTAGCTATTTTTCTTTTTCTTATTAGCATAATGCCTCCATAAATGTTGTTCTCCGATCCTATCCCCTTGAGTGTCTCTCCCTTTGCGACTAAGTTTCCCAGTCCCTTTCCATTTATCTCCCTTCTCCCCTATTAAACCTGGCTCTTGAAAAGACTGTCAACTCCCTCTCACAGAGGTGTCAGTGATAGATAAGGCTTAATGTATGACCTCATTCCCCAAACACTATCTGCTTGTCAGTGAGATTTACATTTAATAGAGGATTAACGCCTTAAGCCAAAGGAATGAATCTTTAATGGTGAAATTGGAGGCACCAGAAAGCTTATGAAAAACTAATATTGAATGAGGGGGGGGGTCTCCTTGATGATCCCAATTTTCTGAGGGGTTCTCCTAAAGTTCTCCAAATTCTCCCAGATTTAAAAACACCACACTGTACAGCAGTGCACAATTAGTGGTTGGCAAATGGCAGATTCTTAATGAAGCTTTGTGGAACTGAACAGGAGTGGGAGGGGAGTCGCAAAATCAAAGGCACGGGGAGAGGGGTGTCTCAGCTCCAGATGGGGTTGTCTGTCGGGTGGGTGGGCCGGGCTGCCTGCGCGGTGGAGGGAACTTTCCTGGGGGCTGGTGCTGTGTTGAGCCACGTCTGTTTTTGATGTGGCCGTTTCTTGTTGCTTCTTGTCATTAGTGTTTAGGGGCGGGGGGCTGTGTCAGGTGACCTTTCTCCCCCACCCGCTCATCCCCATCCCTGCCCCACTTCTGTCCTTGAGTTTTCTCCTTGAGCCTCATCCTCACCTCGATTCTTGTCTTGACCTCCCCAAGTGCGTCTTCAGCCTGGCTTCTCAAATTTTGTGAGCCAGGCGTCGGGCGCTCCTCTCCTTCTTGGATCCACCACTAGATCTTTGGGCTTCTCGGTTGGGCCCCCGCAGTGCAGACCTACGAGGCTACATTCCTGTTCATTGGGACGTCCTCTATGACTTCCATTGTGCTCTGTTTCCTATTCAACATCTCCTCTTGGATGTCCCACTGATCTTTAAACTCAACACGTGTGCCAAATGTCTCCATCTGTCCCTCTAGCTCTGCTCTCCACCTGCCTCCATCATGCTCTCTCCCTGGGGGATGGACCAATTTGAGCCTCATCACCTCTGGTGGGTTTGATCCAGTAGGAGGAGAGGAAGGAGGAGGAAAACAGGAGAGAAAGGCTGCGATGTTCATTTCCCATCCTCTCCCTGAAAGGTAGCCTTAGCCTGACTGCGCTTCTCCACTAAAATTCTGCTCCTTTCAAGGTAGCCTTCCGTACATAACTCCCTCCCTCTTTCCAGGTCCTGGCAAACAGTCCCCGTCCTTGTCCCTGCAGGCTGGGGCAGTAACAGACCCAGGTAACTGCTACCACCTTGTGATGGCTCCTCTGCACCAGCTGGGAACATATTGAAAATGCAGACTTTGGGGCCACACCCCAGCCCTTCTGAACTGGAAGTGAGGGATGGGGCCCTGCGGTCTGAGTTTTAATCAGTCCTCTATGTCTAGGTGATTCTGAATTATGCTCAAGTTTGAGGATCACTGCGCTTTACCTTTCCAGGTTCATCCTGAGTAACAAACTCTTTACATTATGCTAAATTGGGTGTTTCCTCTCTTTCCTATTGAGATCCTGACTGATACAGTAATAATAGGATTTGGATCTTCCTGCACATAAGTGACCCTTGCTTAGCTCTATCTCAATGAATGGAGCACTGTGGGACTTGGCCTTACATATTTTTTTACTCTTGGCACCTGCCAGCCTGTCTAGTATAATATATGGGCTTAATCAGGCTCCATTTCAATGGAAGGGTTTTTTTCTTCATAGTTTTGTGCTTTTCCCAATACACCATCCATCCATGCGTCCATTCACCCACCCAGGCACCACCATACAGGTACTGGAGATACAAAGCCAAATACGATACAGTGTTTGGTCTTATGGGTCTCATGAGTCACTTGGTGAGATGTCAGCTTTCTGAGCTTCAGTAATAGCATGTATTTAATGGGATTATAATATTACCTACTCCATGGGCTTGTTGTGAAGATGACTTGGGGTAACACATATAGGGTTCTTGGCATGGTGCCTGACAACAAAACAATGTTCAGTCAACTTGAGTGTTATTTACTATTATCACAATAGATGAAGTATAATATGCTTAGGCAGGAGCTTTGGGGCCCCACTCCATGCCATGAGTAGAAGCATCTCACAAGTCAAAGGATCATTAAAGGATTTTGTAAATTGCTTGGAGTTCTGTAAGTATTAGGTGCTCATTTTTACTGGTCTGGCTATTATTCTTGCCCTCATGTGACGTCTCTTCCCTGATTTTTCCTCTTCAGGGCTACTCTCTAAATTTCATCTTGACCTGCTTCTGTTCCCATTGAAAAGTTAGCACAACAGAGGAGCCCAATGATTTATTCTGTGTTGAGATACCCTCAGGATCTACCCATTTATTTTTTTCCCCTCCAAAATAAATATAATTTTTATCTCTTTCATTGGTTAAAAAAGATCTACGTCCATCCTTTTAAACAATTAAATGACAGAAATGCCCAATGATTTATTCTGTGTTGAGATACCCTCAGGATCTACCCATTTATTTTTTTCCCCTCCAAAATAAATATAATTTTTATCTCTTTCATTGGTTAAAAAAGATCTACGTCCATCCTTTTAAACAATTAAATGACAGAAATGCCCAATGATTTATTCTGTGTTGAGATACCCTCAGGATCTACCCATTTATTTTTTTCCCCTCCAAAATAAATATAATTTTTATCGCTTTCATTGGTTAAAAAAGATCTACGTCCATCCTTTTAAACAATTAAATGACAGAAATGCCCAATGATTTATTCTGTGTTGAGATACCCTCAGGATCTACCCATTTATTTTTTTCCCCTCCAAAATAAATATAATTTTTATCGCTTTCATTGGTTAAAAAAGATCTACGTCCATCCTTTTAAACAATCAAATGACAGAAATACAAACAACAAAATATATATCAGTTGAAATAAATCACTCAGAGATACCACTTTTAAGGTTTTGGTGAAACTTTCTTTAGGCATATCATTATACACTTCTCGGCAGCTAGCTTTTTAATTTTACATAAACGGGGCCACTCTACACCGCCAACCCCCTTTAGACAGGAACCTTCCGCAGAAGCTCTGGGAAAATTTCGTCGGGAGGTGCTCGCTGGCTCTCTCGTATGACCACCAGATGGCGCTGCTTCTGAATTTATCAGAATTTCTTCACCTGGTGCAGGCTGCGGAAATATATGGCCAGTGTCCCAGGTTCCGGCCTGGGTCCTTCTCACCACTCTGGCCTTGGGCTGAAGATAGATTGATTTTGTCTTCAGTGACACCTGCGGAGGGCAAAAGTCATGCCTGCATTCTGACATGAAGTGAATCTCTCGAGGCTCTTGGGCTGTGTTCGTTCTGTTTCTGTCTCCTCCTCCACCTCCCTGTCCCCAAATTAGATTGTGAGATCCCTTCAGGAAGAGACTGAATCCCCTAACCCAGGGCTCTGTGCATATAACACTCAATACCTGTTGAGTTTAAGTCTCAATTAAGACTAAGGTGGCTTGGGAAAAAGAGGTTTAAAAAAAAGTATGTGTTTTAAAAGCAATATAACTTGGACGAGGAGTCAGAAAATTTGAATTTTTAGGTTTGGATTTAGTATTGCTAACTGTCTGGCTGTCCTTGGACAAGCCAATGGATATTTCTGGGGTTAAAAGTTGTCTTATGTGTACAAGCAGGGAGTGGATAGAATAATCTCTAGGGCCGAGCCCGTGGCGCACTCGGGAGAGTGCAGTGCTGGGAGCGCAGTAGCACTCCCGCCGTGGGTTCGGATCCTATATAGGGATGGCCGGTGTGCTCACTGGCTGAGCGCGGTGCAGCCGGTCACAAAAAGGACAAAAAAAAAAAAAAAAAAAAAAAAAAAAA
>NW_007727032.1:61014-128725 GCF_000696425.1 Galeopterus variegatus
CAAAAAAAAGAAAAAAAAAAAAAAAAAAAAAAAAAGAATAATCTCTAGGCCTCCTGTATCCCTGACCTGTTTGGATATAAAAGTCTGTCTTGTTTTTTTTTGGTAGGGGGAGGCAGTCGAATTGCACCTGGAAACAAATCATTCCGGGCACTGTCCAGAATTCCGGAGAATTGAGGTCCAGTGGTGTCCAGAGCAAGACATGGCCTGAGCCTGAGCTCCGCTTACAGTCTTCCCTCCTTGCAGGGCCGTGAACGACTGGCACAAGCACGGCCCATACATCATTATTAGATTCCCTTCAACCTACTAATTGACATGGGATGAAAAATATCCAGTGAAAGAAACAGCAAATGCGTTTGCATTCAGCCAGAGTGGCCGGCAAATGGGAGAAACTGCTGTAAAAGCTAACTGAGATTGAAAACGAGCCTGCTGATATCTTGTAGGGTGAATGTTTCCCGTTACTGGGAACTGGATCCGATTGGCAGCCTGAGTCATGGGGTTGGAGGGAGGGCGGCTTGGTGGTGCCAGGTTTGAAGCATAGGGGTCTGGGAGGAAGCCTCTCAGGCATCCATCTGAGGTCCAGATCCACGGAGAACCACAATGGAACAAATAAAGAAAGATGGAGAGGAGAGAGAGGGAGCTGCTTTTGACACCTCCAAACTGCAGAGATCACTATATCCCCTTCTCAGTTTGAAGTCTGTTGAGAACTATTTTCTCATAAAGAATCCAGTACTGGGTCAAAGGAAGTGTAGGATTCCTAGTCCTGGCTCCAGACCAGTGGCTTCCAGCTGGGAGGGAGGTTAGGATTTGCACCCCAGGGGATATTGGGCAATGTCTGGCGACTTATTTGGTGTCATCAGTGGGCTGGGTGGGTGTGGCCAGAGGCTGGGGAATGCTGCTAAACATCCTACAAGGCACAGGACAGCCCCCTCCCCCTTAACAGAGAATGATCCTGTCTAAAATGTTGATAGTCCTAAGGGTGGAGAAACCCTGGGTTCTGAAATAGTTTCTGACTTTGGGCAAGTAACCGAGTCTCTCTGGGTCACTATTTCGTTATGCCGTATTACTAATTGTACAGGCTATGGTAGACTGCTGGCAAAAATGGCCCCGATTCTCTCCCCCTTTCCCCACCCCCAGGCCATCACAATAGAACTTTGCAGCTCCTTCTATTAAGACATGGAGTCTCTTTCCCACCCCTTGAGTTGGGGCTGGTCTTGTGACTTGCTTTGTCCAACAGAATGCTGCAGAACTGACAGCTCCAAGCTGAGGTCTCAGATGCCCTGCACAGTTCTGCTGTTTCCTATGGAGCCTTGCTCTGCCATGTGAATAAGCCTGAGCTGTTCTGCTGGAGGATGACTCCACATGGAGAACAGCTAAGCTGCCCTATCCTGTGGCCAGCCAGCCTCTAAAAAAGTGAGAGAGAGCCCAACCTAGAGCAAAACCATCTACTTGACCCACAGCTGACCATACACAGATCCCACCTGTGATAAGAACCATAGTCTCTTGGGCGATACAGATTCTATTTTTACCCCACTGAGTTTCAGAGTGGGTTGTTATGCAGCAGTAAAAAGCTAATACACCTGGGCTTGAAATTGAGACTCAATGGTAAATTCTGAGAGGAATGGGAAACTTCTCAAGGTTTGCCTCCTTTCTTAATAGCTGACATTTTCTTAAGTCAGCTAGCTTTCAATGGCTCCAGATGTACAAAACTGCATCCCTGATACCCAGTTAATGGAGCTGGGCAAGATCTATCTGGAGACAGGTTTGCTTAAGGTCAATTTTATCCACTTGTATCATGACAAGCTGCAGAAATCAACTCTGACTTAAGCAATAGTCAAAGGGCATTTATGAGAAGGGCACTGGGAAGTAGATACATAAACAATCCTCAGGGACATCAGGAGTCAGGGCCCCTCCAGGGATCTTGGCAGCAGGGATTTGTGATTCTCCTTGCAGAATGCTGTCAAGGGTGACTGTGTCCTAAGCACCTTTCATCCCTATGTATTTGTGCTCAAGATTTGAATACCAGGATGGGAGAATCTGATTGGCTTTTCTCGTGTCACCTGCCCTGCCCATGGAGGTGGTATCATTCGATTGACCCCTCCATCCTCTTCCTTGCTGTCATCCACAAGAGTAGAGATTGGGAAAGACGAAGGGAGTATGTTTAGGAATTTTGGAGTGTGGTCTGGACATCCAAGACATCTCATCATGGCCTAGTTGGAAAATGAAAAAGCCTAGTCAGAAATTAAAAATCGGACTTGGTAGTGCTGTTGACTCCCATGCGACCTTCCCCTGTCACCCCTCACCTTGTCGTGTGGGTGTCAGCATTTGGGGTGACATATCGGGAGGGAAAGGGAGAGTGAGAAAAGAGATGATCCCATTTCTGAAACACTCTGTAAAGACATCATTCATTGAGTCAGATTTGGACCAGGGCATCTATGTCACTTATGCCAGCGCAAATAACGGGTATCAGTAGGACCTCCTAAGAGTCTCTTGGCCAGACATTAAGTTTCTGCTGAATGTAAGTCACCCTAAGATTCCCCCAAGTGTCCCAGCTCTAGAGACAAATGAGTTACCCATTTCCTATCCGTAGTTTAGGAAGGCAGAACAAAATCAGTGGCTTTTACTTTTTTCTTTTCATCTTTTTGAACCACTCAAGTGAAATTTTCTACTGGAGCTCAGCACAATAGGTAAATGTGGAATGTTTTCCACAGAAGCAGCAGTTGTGTGCATGTTGAGGGGTGGGGAAGGGGGGGGCGGGCTGGAGCCCTGTCCATCCTTGGCTGTCCCCTCTTTTCCATAGTGGCTCTGAGACATCTCTAAGACCCTCTTGGTTCTGGGGACCACTTTGTGAAGACTGTGGGAACACTGACCGCTAAGGCCTCTTCGAGCTTTCAGCACAATCCTCTGTGTGTAGGACTGAAGGACTGGCCCTCTTCAGCCCTGAGGGACAGAAGATAAACATGACAAGGAAACCATGGCGGGATGGCAGACTCTGGACCAAGCTCTTGAAACAGTGGAAGTGGAGATCATCCAGCATTTTCACCAGTGATGAGTGTGTGCTCTAGAGAGGCAGCTCAGCCTAGAGCTTAAGGATCCGGGATGTGAAGGAGGAGCTGTTTCAGGTCCGAGTCCCTTGCTCGGTTCTGCCACATTGTAGCTGGATAGTCTCTTTCCTGTTCTGAGCCTCAATATCCTCATCTGTAAAATGGAGTGTCGACTTGCTAGAGCTGCTGAGAGAATTCGAGCGTCACGACAGCTGTGAGGTGATGCACCGAGTGGTGAATAAGTGCTAGCTCTCAGCACTGTTAATATTCTTGTTAGCACAGAAGCTGATGGCTGGGATCGGAACCGTGAAGCCCTTGCTCTTTCCCCCTCACCATACTGCCTTGTGTGAAAAAAGGAGATTTAAAAAAATGAGCTTGCCTCCCACGCACATGGGGAGCTTGCCTGTGGCATTCTCTTCTCCAAGGCTAGGGATCCCAGTCCCCTTCCCCTCTCTTCCAGTGGGTCATTTACTTTTCCTTTTGTCTCCTGGCAAAAACATCAGGAGAGAAATTAAAGCGATAAGGGCTAAACTGTCTGCGCTAGGAGAACAGAGCATGTGATAATGACATATAATGATATATAAAGCTAAAAGCACTAAGTGGGCAAAACTGGTGCTACAGAAGTAAGTAAAACCAAGATAAATTCATCCCTTGAGAGCTATAACACATAACTCAAATAACGGGAGCAGCAGGGGTCCGCCATCCCTTGGAAGAGCGGTTTGCACTCCTGTGGAGCACAGCCTCTGCCCAGCATCCGTAATTCCCGTGTGCTTGGGGCCGGTCGCCACTGCCTTTGCTGGGGTTACTGCTGGTTGGATCAGGGTTTCTGCTGGAACCTGGGCGCATACAGCCCACACTATCTGGCAGCAGAGATCTGAGATCTAACACCAGCAGCACTATAGAAAGGAGAGAGGACTGGCTGGACACACAGAAGACGTGGGTTTTAGTTCTGCCTCCACCTCTTTTGAGCTGTGTGACCTTGATTGAGTTACTTCACCTCTCTGAACCCTAATGTTCTCACATGGAAATTGGAAGTAGAAATGTCTGCTGTTTTGGGAAAGTACAGAAGCCCATGCAGCAGGGTGACCTCACAGAGATTTTGTTTTTGTTTTTTAACTTTCTGTTTAAAGTCACAGTTCTCAAAGTGGGGAATATGTTAGAGATGCAAATTTTTGGGCCACACCTCAGACCTACTGACCCAGAAGCTCTGGGGGGTGTTTCCCTGCAGCCTGTGTTTTAATTATGTTAGAGATGCAAATTTTTGGGCCACACCTCAGACCTACTGACCCAGAAGCTCTGGGGGTGTTTCCCTGCAGCCTGTGTTTTAACGAGCCTTCTGATGCATGCTAGAGTTTGGGAATGAGTCCTTTATAGAAAAATGGTCCCAACTTGTTCCCTAGCATTCTATTAACTCATTCATAAGAGTGGCAGGGACTCAATGTCAGTGGGAGTTAACTGGAATTCCAGGCAGTCCCTGCGCTAAGTAACAAGAGACCTTGTTCTAGGAGACATTCGAGGGGTTGCTAGGAGGTCTTCGTACCTCTCTGCAGGCGTGTGTGGTCCCTTCATCCCATGCCCAAGGGACTTTCCTCCCTTTCACAGCCCTTTTCTCTTTCCCCCTTTCCCTCTCCCCAGACATGATAGATGCTTTCAGTCTGGGAAAAGTTCAGGGAGATGGGAACTTTTCTCTATCCAATAACAATGTTTCCCTGTTCTGTTGAATTTATGCCCTGATTCCCTTTAGGCGTGGACTTTCAAAGCTCAAAAGTTCAAGTTTTGAAATCATGATATGAGGCCTTTGAAATTTAAAGACTTTTTCTCTGCTTTTCTGCAACCCCCCTCCTTAAACAAATAAGTGCCATAAAATCTAGTTGCTGCCAGAATGGGGGGTGGGGTGGGGGGACAGGGAGGAGTAAACAGAACTATGTTGGGGAAAGAGCACAGGCAGCGATTTCAAAGGTAGTGTCCTGCCATATAAGCTTGGAAGAGAGAGAGGAACAGGCCATTCCTCTGAGCACCCCTGGGCAGCCTAACACTTCGTTTGGAAATTCTATACACGTTGTGTTGGGAGAACTGTGGCCCGTGTTAAGAACGCCACTTGTCAAAGGAAGCAACCAACAGCGAAGAGGCAGCCTGTAAAATGGGAGGAAATATTAGCAAACTATTTATCCAAAAAAGGATTAATATCCAGAATATACAAGGAACTCAAACAACTCAAAAGCAAAAAACAAAAAGTCTGATTTAAAAATGGGCAAGTGAGATGAATAGACATTTCTCAAAAGACATACAAATGGCCAATGATTATATGAAAAAAATGCTCAACATCATTAATGCAAATCAAAACCACAATGAGATATCATCTCACCTCAGTTGGAATGGCTATTACAAAAAAGACAAAAATTAACAAATGCTGGTGAGGGTGCAGAGAAAGGAAACTCATACACCATTGGTGGGAAAGTAAATTAGTTCAGGCACTATGGAAAACAGTTTGGAGGCTCCTTGAAAAACTAAGAATAGAACTACCATATGATTCAATGATCCCACTGCTGGGTATATGAGGCTATTTCAAAACTTCGTGGAAAAATGGAATTAAAAGATAATATGAATCTTTCTGTGAACTTTTGAAGACCCACATATATCCAAAGGAAAGGAAATCAGCATAGTTAAGAGACACCTGCACCCCTGTGTTTATTGCAGCACTGTTCATAATAGCCAAGATATGGAATGAACCTAAGTCCATCAACAGACAAATAGAGAAAGAAAATGTGGTATATATATATCTTCTGAAGCATGCTAAAGTTTGAGAATGAGCCCTTTATAGAAAAATGGTCCCCACTTGTTCCTTAGCATTCTAAGTCCATCAACAGATGAATAGATAAGGAAAAAAATACATATATGCAATGGAATACTACTCAGCCATAAAAAAGAATGAAATTCTGTCATTTGAGATTATGTGGATGAGCCTGGAAGACATTATGTTAAGTGAAATAGGTCAGGCACAGAAAGATAAATACTGCATGTTCTCACTCTTGTGGAAGCTAAAAAAGTTAAACTCATAGAAGTAGAGAGTAGAATTGTGGTTACTAGAGGCTACGAAGGGGAGGTGGGGGACTAGGGAGTGGTAACAGACACAAACTTACAGCTAAATAGGAAGAATAAGTTCTAGTGTTCTGTAGTAGTGCCAGGTGTCTATAACTACAATTTATTGTATATTTTCCAATGGATGGAGCGAGAAGTTCAAATGTTCTCAACACAAAGAAATTGTAAATGTTTGCAGTGAGGGGTATGGTAATTACCCTGGTTTGAACATCACATATTGTATACATGTATTGAAATATCACTCTGTATCTCATAAATATGTGGATACTTCAAAAAGCTTGTAGAAAAGTAGAAGAAAAAGATATTACGAATCTTTCCATGAACTTTTTGAGTTACTCTCAAATGTATAAGTATTATGTGTCAATTTAAAAATAACAAAAAAAAAAAAAACAAACAAAATTGGAACCAAAAAAAAAAGCACACAAAAAAAGAGAATGTCATTTATGTGCCGCTTCTTCATTGCTATATGCTATTATAGTAACTCTCTTTGTCCCTGTAAATAACCCGGGGTCTCTCTTCCTTTTAACCCTGTAGAACTTAGCTAGCTGGAGCAAATCCATTTTTATCTTTCGTGATACCCGTCTGGTACTACTTTGATGAGAACTAGGAGGAGAAACTGCTTTGAGTCTATTTTAAAAGCCTATTATGCTGGTTTCAACGTGGTTTTTAGTAGTTACATTCTGAGAAGCGTGGAGTTTGCAGTTCCATCCTTTTAAGTGTGATCTCCCTGTTGTGTATCTGGGTAAGAGGGTATTTAAAGACATTGCAAGGAGCCCAGCTTCCATCTGATTAGAAATGCAAAGAAGACTCAAGAAGGCCATTTCTAAAAGTGTAAAACTCCACATTCAACAGGACTGAGAGAGGGGCCGGGAGGATATTTAAAATTTACATTTGTATGATGCATTAGAATTGATAAAATGCTTTAATGTACATTAATCACTAAGATGAAGGGTTAACAGGTAACTTATGAGCTGAATGGGAATAAGACAGATTGATAATATTTAAGGACCAGCCAGAAAGTTGCCAAATAATAATAAAGTGTATTTCTTTAAATCCTGCCTTCAGTGGTATATGATCCTTAGTTAAGAATACTCATTGAAGATTATACTTAACTTTTTTTTTTTTTTTTTTTTTTTTTTTTTTTTTTTTTTTTGTCTTTTTCCGTGTCCGGCCACGGATCGCAACCCTCAGTGTTGCCCCCGTACCGGACCGGGGACCGGCAACGGGATTGCACCCCTCGGTGTTGCTCCCGCGCCTCGCTCAGCCAGTGAGCGGGAACCGGTCTGTATGTGGGATCCGAACCCTCGGGCAGGAGCGCCACTGCGCTTCCCAAGCGGCGCACTATCCAGTGCGCCACCAGGCCGGCCCTATACTTAACTTTTTAATAAAACGTTTTGCTTTATTTTATATAGAAAAATCGTATTAGAGCAGAATATCCTTAGTAATGATAAGCTGTGATAACCCTGACTAATACCACTTTGTAACTACTCTACAGGAGAAGTGTTCCAAAGGGTTTTCTTGTAAAGATGCAGCAATTTTGTGAGCCTAAAGCGAGTGATTGTGTGAAATACGAAGAGGTCACTGAGCTGGTTCCTAAGATGACCACAGTTCCAGTTGTTCACAGCCCTCTGTCCCGTCTTGACCAATGAACAGATGGCAGAGTGTTCTAGTTTTTGTCACTGCGTGGACTTGCCCCTCTTCCTCGGTGGAAAAATGGCAGTTACGCCCTTGCCTGGGAGTCTGTGCTTTTACCTAGAAGAAAGCAGATCAAGAAGCACAAGAGATGACAGCCCGGGGCCAACGGGGTTTTTTCTGGACATCAGAAATGCCAGGTCAGTCCCCAAATTGACTTTAGTTCTTTGGATCTACCTCCCATTAGATGCACACACTCCTGAGCTGTACGGACATACCCAACCAACTTGTTTCACGAAGGGAAGTTAGAGTTTGGAGTTGGCCGTCATTTCTGACAGTAATTAAAGAGTTTGCCCCGCATCCTCCCTGCCCTGCTACAATGCACCAACCAAAAGGACCGCTTGGCAACTTGCAGCTGAACTCAGCCATCAAATAGTCAGTTACATCTCTCTTGTCAGATAATGAACAGCTGGGATGCCACTGTGGAGGGGTGACTGAAATTCAGCTACGGTGGGGACTTTACCTTAATTGCTGTACGGATGATAGCAAGGAGGCCCAAATGGTGGGGCACATCCTGTACCTGTCCTTTCTTGACTTGGCAGAGGTGTGGGTGGTGCTGGGTTCTGTCAGTCCATCTCCCAGGACTTTCCAGGGAATTCAGATTAATAGAGACAGAAGAAGATAAGGAAGGCTATTGACTGCAACAGATGCCTTAGTAATGTTGAAGATGGAGATACACTGTGTGAGTGTGTTGGAACCTTGCCCATGAGGAATGCTTTCCCGCCTTGGCCCTACAAAGATGGCTTTTGTAATGGAGTGTGGAAAAAAAAAAGCAACTGTCTATGAGTTAGGAGGTCTCTTCTCTGCCACTTACGTCCACCTAATTCTTGGAACCCAAACCTAATCTGAAATCTACTAAGTCAGCCATGAGCATGGGATTGATGTTTCCAGAGGATGCTCAGACTGCCTTCTCTTCACTCTTTCTGATCCCTGGTTAACATCCTCTTTGTTCTCCTGACTCATAAATATCAGAACTAGTTAGTAGCAAGAAATAGAGAACCTAGCTCAAAAGCTCAAGCAAAAAAAAAAAAAAGGATTATTTGTTGGCTTATGTGACTGACGTAGTTTTAGTACTGCTGGATATGGGGATCCCATTGATTTCATCAGGACTGAGTTTCTTGCCACCTCTCAGTTCTGCTTTCCTGTATGTTAACTCCATTTTTAGCAGGACCCCTCCGCCTGATGGCAGAATGGCTGCCACAAATGCTCAGCTTATGTTCTCAAAGCTTCAACTTCAGTAGCACAGAGAACCTGCCTCTGTCTCAGCAATCTCAGCAATGTGTTTCACTGGCTTTGGAAAGGCCATGTGATGCTTCTGGTTTGGGACCGAGTCAAATGTTCCCCCTCTCCCAGCTATGCTGGGGTTGAAGCCCCTTTTGAATTGCTTGGGCTGAAAGTGGAGGAAGAGTTGATCCCAAATGAAAAGCGGGGGCTGTTGCAAGAGGAGCCAGTGGATGGATGTTAGTGACAAAACCACAAATACCTGCTCGACCACATCTCCCAAAACACGGCCTAAGGGCTCCTCAGTAGCAGGAATTTTATAAGACACTGATGCCAGTTCTGGTAAGAGGTGTGCTGCAGGTACGCAAAATTAGCTGGAATTTGTAAAAAGTTTTCATTTAAAAAAATAAGTTAGAGTGCATTCAGAATTATGCTGCTAGAGCTTTTTACAATAAATGTAGCACTGTCTCTATTTTTGTAAAACTGTGAATATTTTCATAACAAAAAAGGTATTCCCCAAATAATGTCAATTTCACTCACTTGGTTCCCAAAACATTTCTTGTATGGGAGGAGGGAGATCAGGCCTGCTTGGTAGATCAGAGAAGGTTTCCTGGGCTAAGTGACAGTTAAATTGAGTCTTGGAGTGTGAGGAAGAGGTTAATATCCAGGTGTGTGTGCATTTTGAATGCAATGGGAATGGCTTTGGAAACTGTAAAGTGCCATAAAAATATTGTAATTGTGTGGTGGAAGATTATTTTTGAAATGTTAACATTCTCCCCGCCTCTGTCCCTCCCCCCCCAGCCCCCAGCTTTCTTTCCCATTCTTACTGCCTTTTTCTCCCCCTCACTCAGCTAAGCCATTCTCTGTTCCTTCTGTCAGGAAGAAGAAGATGACAGCGGAAAGAACAAAGGGAATCTTTTCTTGGCTTTTGAATTTCAAAAGCGGAAGCCTGAGGGGAATAGCAAAGAAATAGTTACCAGGTCTTTCTCATCCTCAGACTAGGGAGCGTCGAAAGTTCTGTGCCTGATGCTTTCCAGTGGCAAAAAGCTGCTTTCCATGGTGGGTGAATGTGTGCCCCACATTGTGGACCGTTCTGCAGTCCTGAGAACCAATGCATTAAATCTGTGCTGGTTCATTTGGAGGGGGTGCCACCTGTATTTTCTGGTTCATAACACAAGCAAGATGTAGAGAAATGGATGTCACAAGATCTCTTTTCATAGAAGAAATGATGACCACCACCCATTATTAACATGTATATTTGCATGTTTGCATACATTTGTATGAGCATGGGTAAAAGTATGGAAAGATAGGCTTGCTTCCTAACATGGGTTACCTGGGGAGAGAAAAGAGGTGGAAGGGAAAGAAACTTTTAAAAAAGTGTGCACAATAAAAAAGCATTTGTGGTAATTCCATTTATGTGACATTATGTGTGTGTGTGTGTATGTCTGTATACATACATATGTGTGGGTATATATATGTGTATGCAGACATGCAGATACACACACACATAATGTCTGTATACATATATACATATTTGTATACACATACACACATATATATATACACACTGTATATGAAAAGATCACCACCAGCTCAAATAGCACAGATGTGCATAAGGAAAATTAAAATAAATAACTAGCATTTTGGCTATTGAGTTTTCTTATACTTATCTAAATTGTTCAAATTATTTTCCCAAGGCTCTTGTATTTCCCCATTTTTAAACAGGCAAGAACAGAACTCATTTTAAAGATAACACATGTAAATTTACTGACACACAGTAGGCACCTAATAAGTAGGTAAAAGAGAAGTAATATGATTTTCAAAATCCAGTAAAGCTCTTTTCATTGTAGAAGCAATGCTTGGAAAAGCTAAGGGTAGCCGAGAAAAAGCTCACACTATCCTCTCCTCAGAAAGAAAAGCAAATGCAAATTTAATTTATGAGGTTCATAAATGATAGAGAGGGAAGAGAGATTTTCAGTCTGCTTCTTTACAACCAAAACTTTGCAGCAAGGGCTATAGGCATGAACTATGCGGAGAATTTAGCATCCGACCATGAGCAAAGTTTGAGACACAAGGTGGGCTTTTCTGCTACGGCTGTGGGTTTGCAGGGCTTGGAGGCTGATGGTGCAGCTGCCCTGATGCCCTCAGTAAACTGGGAGGCACTCTTCTGTTGTTCCTCTGTCCATGCAGATGAGTAGAGATGGGGCCGTGTGAACCATTTTATCCCAGGGTCAAGTGGCGTATCTGGCATGGGCAGTTGAGTAAGTGTTGGGTGAATGCATAATTAAGTAGGAGAATGAGTGAATGAAGAGTTGAATATGTGAGTGAGTGAATGCAGGAGACAATGGATGAATGAATAAATTTTTATCTCAGGAAAAGCCCTGACACAGCTTTGAATTACTCCTCCAGGCAAGAGTGGCTTTGTGTAGAGATGTTCATCATTCTTGCCCAGTTTCTCCCTGGACAAAGACCCCTCCACCCAAGGACAGTGACCTCTTGGCTCTCAGCATGCAGCCTTTATCCATGGAAGGGAGAAAAATTAACTGGTCTCCATCAGGCTCCTCATCAAACATTTGCTGAGCAGGGCACTCACTAGGAACCGTGGAAGATGGGAAGAGTTCTACAAACCCCTAGCCATCAAGGAATTTGCAGACTTAAGGGATAGCTGTTAGACAAAGCTGTTAGAAAATGTCCTCTCCTAAAATACAAGACTGCACACAGATAGATGCTATAGGTAGTCATCCCTGCCAGAACCCTGGGGAAAATGGGGCAGCCATCAAGGAATTTGCAGACTTAAGGGATAGCTGTTAGACAAAGCTGTTAGAAAATGTCCCCTCCTAAAATACAGGACTGCACCCAGATAGATGCTGTAGGTAGTCATCCCTGCCAGAACCCTGGGGAAAATGGTGTGGGAGGAGTCATCACCAGAAATCCCAAATGGCTCTCCAAAGGACATAGAACAACAGTACAACAGAACAGTAAAGAGCCTGAACTCCGAAGCCACATCACCTGTCCGCCTTAAATGCCAGCTCCCATCAGCTGTCTGACCTTGGGCAAACTATTTAATCCCCCATAATGATCTCCCCATACTATTGTGAAGGTTAAATGAGCTAATACTTATGAAAAGCTTAGAACAGTGCCTGGCACATCTAACCAGTGATATGTGTAAGCTCTTACTTTTATTCTCATTCTGCCCAGAAGGGGACACTCTGAGAGGAGACCGAGTGAACAGTGGGGCAGTGTAGAGAGTTGGGAAGTGTTAGCTGGGGGGTTAAGCTAACCTGGTTCAAAGCCTGGTTCTACCATTTCCCACCTGTGTGACCTTGGCTTAAACTCAAACTCTGTAAAGCTCGGATTCCTCACTTATAAAATGGTAATAACAACAGCAATTTTACTGAAAACATACATTAACCATGCCATGATAAATAGTAGTTATTATTAAAGAGAAGCACAGTAAAAAGACTCCCAGAGGAAGGTGAATAAATTAAACATGATGACACGTCTTGATTTTTCCTCATCTTTCTTTTCTTCCCCCAGATTTGTTCAGGGCCTCATCATTACTGGTTTGCATTTCTATTTTAGTCATTATAGGTTTACTGTATTTTTTCCTCCTCCATCTTTATATGTTATAATTTGGGTACTATTTTTACACAACGAGGCCATTTTTAACCGAGAACAGATTCAATTGTCTTTCAGCATATATCGTTGTTTATCTTAATTAATGCTAAAATATTCTTAGGGGGAGAAACACATCCCACAGAATATTATGCAAGGAAACTTAGCATTCACTTTTGCCTCCCTCTTGTCTGGCATATCAATTTATAAAGGTTTCAGCATCCTGTTATTTTAATGACAATAACACATGCTTTTAAATGCAGACACCCATCTGTGGTGTCAACAGCGTCAAGGTGTGTGCCAAAGGGTGGAGGATTGACAGCTGAGAGAAGGAGGGAGCTCTGCTGGTGAGAATAATGCCAAGTGAAGTCACAGGCTTAGTCTCTGACTGATCCACGGGAACATTCCTTGAGTAGAACTGAGCCAATCTAGACTGTGGGCTTCCAGCCTGTTCCATTAATGCTCTTATAACTCTCAGCCAGTGGTAATCATCTTTGGTTTTGCTCAGCATCCATTCTTCTTTCTTCTAATCAGACTCCCTATGTGTCCTGGCAAACAGGGAATACCCTTTCTGTACTCAGCCTGGGCATTTTGACTTTCCTTCCAACTCCAAGCGTGGACATGTGATGCAGATCTGATCAACCAATGTATACTATCTCCCTGGTCACAGGGATTGGACAAGGGATGACCATGTGATCCAATTTGAGCCAATGAGATGCAATTTTGAGACTTTAGATAAAAGCATTGAGAAAGAGAGGCTCTCTTTCCACTGGGATGTTATACTGGTAGAAGTATAACCTGGAGCTGTCAGTTGTCATCTTTACTATGAAAAGAGCTTGTCTAAGAATGAAGCAAACATGAAAGAAAGCAGAACTGAGAGACAATGGAGGCACATTCTTGACGATATCTCCCAGAACCTGGATCAATTCTTGTTTAAAGCCAGTCTGTCCTCTGGATCTTTAATATAAGCCAATAAGTTCCCTTTTGTTTTTGGTTTAAGCTAGACTGAGTTGGGTTTCTGTCACTTGTAACCCAGAGTTCTGAGGTATGCAGAGTTTCACTAGGGAATTGGGAGAAACTATGATACTCTGCAGATTACAGAGAAATAATGTGATGTTGACCATATCTGGAGAAATGTGCACCTCTTACCCAAGACCCGCTTGTCTTCCTAATATTGAGCAATGGTTTGGTATCTGGAAGGTTCCAAGTGGGCTTTAAATTACACAATCAGCTGAGAGGAACTCCCAAGACAGTGTGACATTGTGATGTAAAATGTGGAACTTCACTAGGTTATGCAAGAGCCTTGGAAAGGAGTTGATAGGAAGGGTGTACATTGGTGTGTAAAAGACTAGGACCGGGGGAACTAACCTGGTATGAAAAGGATATGGTGAACATGGGCTCCACCCTACTGGAGATGATGTTCAAGGGGCCTGGTCTGAGGGGGAAGTAGGGGCTGCATTATGACAAGAGTTTATAGGAAGCCACTATTTTTTACTGAAAATTTATCTTGAACCAGATAGCATCCTAGATGCCTTACATACACTGTTGTACACAATCCTCTCAACAACTGCATGAGCTATGGGGCTTATTATTCCATTTTACAGGTAAGGAAACTGAGGCTTAGAGAGGAGAAGTGACTTGGTCAGCCATGGCTAGGATTCAAACTGTGTCTGCCTGACTTGAAAGCATCTAGTGGGTGGTGACATTGAGTTTTGGACTTGATACAAGACTTTGGCCAGTGGCTGGGGTACATGGAGGAGGGTCAGTGTCCAGCCTTCTAGGGTTAGAGGGTTGCCTAGACTAAGCTTTTGGTCATAGATTCATCCTTACAGGGGCAGACCCTCATCCAAATGGAAGAGTGGAGTATGACAGGAAAACTGAGGCAGGAGCCAGAAACTGGAGCCAATACAGCAGGATTAGTTGGGAGGACTGCCACGGTGGGTCATCATGCATCTTAGGACTTGCAGCAAAGGACTCACACAGGGCTCCTAAATGAACTCCAGGATCCCTACTAGAGCTTGTTCAGAGTTGGTTCAGGGATGGGAGAGTATGGGGAGAGATAGAGACTGACAGAGAAAGGAAAGGAGAGTCTTGTGCAATCCTGAGATCAAAAAGAAAAAAAAAAAAAAGAGAAGCAAAAAGATGCAATTTATTAAACAACTAATACGAATTACCTAACACATGGCCACTGCTGGACTAGGCTTTTCCTCACACACTGATCTGAGGCTCAGCAGGGTCAAGTGAGTTGTTCGGGGTCACACAGGAGCTGAGCTGGGGTTGAAAGCTAGATCTGCTCAAACGTAAAGTTTTTTCCATGGTACCAGACTGAGTCTACATCTCCGGGAGTATTAAAGCAGTGAACTGATCATCAGCTCCAAAACGAGTCATAAAGACAGCTTGCATTTGCAGATAGTTACTAAGTGCTCTGAAGGGTAATAAGGAATTAACTCGGATTTTCTCATTTTATCCTCAGAACAACCCTATGACAACTAACCAGGCATCATCATTGTCATTGTCATTGACAAAGCTGAAGCTCAGAAAGGTAACTGAACGTTTACTGGTCAAGATCACAAAGCTAGTGAATGCAGAGTCAGAATCCGAACCCAGACAGCCTGCACTTTTAGACATGCCCGAGCTTTTAAGCATGACACCTCTACCTACAACTATGCCTCAGTTTCTCCGTCGGTAAAATGAGGATAGTAATAATGGCCACCTCATAAGGTCATTGTGAGAACACAACACACTAATACCTACAGAGAGCTTAGAAGAGAGCTTGGCACACAAATCTCAATCAATGTTGGCTTCCAATCTGCCTGTATTTATTTTTGCATCACCCTGTCCAAAAGAGAAATTCTCCCTTTGCCCACAGCTAATCTGCCATGCTCAAGTATGCTAGGAGAAAGGCAAGGTAGTTTGCAATGTGCAGGGGCCTCTTAGTGTAATCCTAAGACAAGAGATAAAAGCAGCTCGCTTGACATAGCTTTGTAAACCCATTTTAATCCAAACATTGATTTTCCTTTGGAATGATCCAAAGATCATTTTTCCAGTTTGCACGCACAGTCCCTCCACACCTCTTATATGGACATGGGTGCTGATAACATTATTGAGATAAAACAGTCTCCTCTTCCCTATTCCCTCACTTATCAGTCACCCCGGGCCTGTCTTTGCTTTCTTTCATCCTCTGCTACCCAGCATCATTCACTGGAGTGCCTTCCTTTTCCCTCACCAGCCATAACTCAAGGTGAAAGTTTCAAATAATGACAAGTTGTAAAATATGAGAGATTTAAGCAAATTCAACTGGAAATAATGTGAAAAAATATTATTCGCCCCAGACGTATGCCTCTTTTTTGCTCTTCCTTGTCCAGGATACATTTTCTTTTTAAATGCTCCTTTGACAGCAAGAAGCATGCAGACACTAAAAGGAAATCTTATGTCTTTGTTGGGAAATAATTAGTCTGATGGGGTTGCTTGCTTTCTGATGGACAAAGGAGTCTTTAAAGAAAATCATTTGTGTTTTCTGAGCCCCTTCAGGCAGCACAGCTTTCACAGGTTTGGGCTTTTAAGCGAGAGTTTGGGGAATGGAAAATTTCCCTGAATAAGAAATCAGGAAGATTGACCTACACAGTTACCTTTCTCTTAACATGACAACAATTGGTAATTACTTTCTGATCCGAAGTGTGAGGATGATTTTAAAAGGTAGGGCCAATCATTCTTCTAAAACTCATTCTCTCTTTAGCCATGCACCTAAAGCTGATTTTCTTTTTTTTAGTCCTGAAGATTCAATATAATCTATAGCTGGAAATACCTATGTTAGTTGCCACTGGGAGGAAAAACAGTTGGCCAATTTATGAATCAGGGTTTCTTTTCTTCTTTTCTTGTGAAAGGTAACTGTTCCAACAGCTTAGGGATGATTTGGAATCAAGTGTGAGTTGGTTCCTAGTGTCAGCACGTGGCATAGGTGTTTCAACTAGGCTGACTGTAGAAGTGTGGACATCTACACATGGTTTCAGAAACTCAGGGACACCAGTGACTCTGATGAAGACAGAACATTATGTTAGATGCATAATCATGATTGTTTATAGGTGTGCAGTGAAGAATGAGGCTCTGAAATCCATCACACTTGGGGTAAGACCTTGCTTGCTCTGTGATTTGGGGCTGATTGCTTAATTCTTCTGATATTCAGTATCCTTACTTGTAAAATGGGAACAGTAAAAGTAGCTATCTTGTAGAACAGGGTTCTCAACCTTGGCATTATTGACATTTTGGACTAGATAAGTCTTTGCTGTGGGGGACTGTCCTGTGCTTTGTAGGATGCTCAGCAGCGTCCTTGGCTTCTATCTACTAGACGCCAGTAGCAGACCCCCCTCCCCCAGTTGCGACAACTAAACATATCTCTAGGCTTTGCCACTTGTCCCCTGGGAGGCACAATTCCTCTTCTCTCCCCTCACTAAGAGCTACTCCCATGAGCTACTATGAGGAGTGAACGAAATGATCCATGCAAAACTCTCAGATGCTGCTTAGTAGATACTACATGGTAGGTACTCAATAAATATCAGTTGTTACTGTACTACAGAACTGTAAATAGAAGCCTGACACAATCTTCTTTTCTTTTTTCCTCTTGAAGAATCTTATGGAATTCCTGCATCTCTGGAGTCCCCAATTCCCTGATATTAGATAGGAATCCCCAATTGCCCCACCTCCTACTGGAAAAATATTTCGCTTTCTGGCAAAATCACCTGCTGGTAGGAACAGGGAAATCGATTTTTAAGTGTTTCTGTGAATGAGCAGTGTCATCTCACTTTGGTCCAAATGAAACAGAAAAGAAGTCTAGAAAATGGGCCATGGAAGGAGAAAGCGGATTCCACATCAGTAGGGACAGAAACATTGAAGATCTGAGTTATTAGAAGTCAACTAAAGCAACCCCATGCCTTGGTGAGACAGCACCATGTCTACAAGAGGTGACTGCAGCTGCTGATTCTGGGGGTGATTGGAAGTGAAGGACTCAGAGTTGAGCACTCTCAACTCCAGTTCACTCCAAGTGAGGTCACTCCAGGTCAAGAGTCAGCCAATGCTATTAGAGGCTGCACTTTGCTTCTTAGGCATCTGCATTTATGCAAATGAAAGTGAGAGTTCACAGCCTGAGGAAAGGGACTGAACACCCTACTTCTCCCCGACAATTCTATTCCAAGATATCACTTTTGCCAGCCAAGGGCTGAGCAGCAAATTGAACCTCCTTCCTTCATTTCTTTCCAAGGACAATGAATAATAATAATTCAAAGCAGAGCAAAGAGCGTACATTTGCACAGTGCAAATTTCCAGTGTGTTTTCAAGTTACCTAGTTTTACCTTCAAATCACGATGGGAGGTGGGTGCTCTCTGAAGGATGAAGTAGACATGTAGAAGTTAGGATTCTTGACCTCAAACCCACTGTATTTTCCCCAGGTAGTACCAGCTGGCTGGTGGTAGTGCTGTGGCTACTTGGCATCCCATCATGGTTAAGGGATTTGGAGACAGGCAGACCTCAGATTGAATCCTGCCTCTGACCCTAATCATATTTCTGATTTTGGACGTGTTACCTGATCTCTGTGAAGATGATTTTGATGAAATAAAGATGGAGATAATAATGATCTCCTAGGGCCAGCTACATATGATTTAAGACTATCTATGGAAAGTGTAGTGCTTGGCAGACAGTAGATACTTAGTCGTCATTTTTGTTGTTCTCAATGGGTGAGAACTTTCTAGAACATATAAGGTCAGTGCCTAGGCACTGTTTCTCATGACTCTTGGGCATCTCCAGGTCGTGGGGTCCTCTGAGAGACTTTGAAGGTCATTCTTACTTTGGCTGGGGCTTCCCTTGGGTATGGAAGAAGACACAGTTCTGAAACGGGTAGGATTTAATGAGTGATCATCCTGCGTTTGGCCACCAACTCTAATGACCGAGAGCCAACCCAGCCTATTGTTTATAAACCCCAGCCTTGAAGTCAGACTCAAGTCCCAGCTCAATACCTGCTGGCTGTGCAGCTTTGGGCATATGTCTCACTGGGTGGTTGTCAGAATTAATGGGATAGGGCATGGGGTACGCTAGCATGCCTGGCACACAGAACGTAGATGGAGCTGACTCAGTCCTCCCACGAGCCCCTATCTCCCTATTTCATCCCCAGTGGATGTGGACCTGAGTAGCTCTGCTAGTTGGACATGTTTCCTTTCTCTTCCTCCTTCTCTGTCCATCTTCTTGGGATGACTAAGAAAAAAGTCAGCTGGTCTCCTGAAACGGCCCATGATAGTTCCCGGGCTCACCTTGGTTATGTCAATATTCTTCTTTCCTTCTTGGAAAGTTTTCCCTCAAGAAGTAAGGATGCCTCCTCCATAGCCTGATGGATAAAAGCAAATTTAGGATCTTTCCTTCTTGGAAAGGAGTTTTCCCTCAAGAAGTAAGGATGCCTCCTCCATAGCCTGATGGATAAAAGCAAATTTAGGATTTTTTTTTTTTTTTTTTGGTTTTTGAACCATTTTGTAAGGACTGAGTACTCAGACCTTGCCAGGTACTGTTATGCTCATAACTGTAAGCATAGGATCTGCTGTCAGGAAACCTTGGGTGTAAGCATATGATCTCCTGTCAAGAAACTTTGGGTTCTAGGCCAAAATCTGCCTCTTACTATGCATAACATGGGAGAGGTGTCCCTCTCCACCTTTCTCCAATTTTCATCAGTCTAATGGGGCTGAAGAACAAGGCAATGTCTAAAATCCATCCTAATTTAGATATTTGGTGTTTTCGTCATTTTCCCGATAACCAGGGATGAAATTAATCAATTCCAAGACCTAAGATAATGAAGCACTTCTGCCAATCTTATGATTCATCCTCTTCCCTCTCTGCTCAGCCTAAGTCTCTGCTTTTGATCAGGAAGATTTATGAGAAGTAATGGTGTATTCTTCCCCGAGCTCACTTTACCCATGTCTGACAATACCACTCACAGTGGGTTACGGTGGTTACGAGTTCAAATGGGAAATTTAAATCCCATTCCTGCTACTTACTAGCTACGAAACTGAGACCTGTTACTTCTTCACCATTCATCCATTCATTGATTCACTCCACAAACAAATACAGAGAGATGCCTTTGGTGCTGTGGATACAGTGATGAGCAGGGCAGACACTATCCCTGTCTTCCAAGAGTACAATCTAGTGGTAAAGGCAGCACTAGCAAAGTGTGGCCCCTGCAAGCATATGGGAAGACCCAATGTTACGAGATCTCAGAGCAGAAGCCCCTAATGTAGTCTGGGCAGGGTAGAGGTCAGGGAAGGCATTGGAGTGAAAGCTATGCCTAACCTGAAAGCAAAGACAGAACAGGAGACAGAGGAAGGAGCCACGTGCCAGACAGAGAGCCCCCCTCATATAGAAGCTAGGGGGCTAGAGAGACTGGGGTGCCTTAGACTCTCAAATAAGCTATGGAAAGTTGAATATGGAATGCGTGGTAGAGAAGGGAACGTGGAAGTCGGGACTGGAGACAGCGAAGGCCAGGTCATGAAAGGGATTTGTAAACCATGTGAAGAAGAATAGACCTTAACCTTCAAAGTAATAGGAGCCCCTCAGACAATTTCAAGAAAGGAATTACATGATCAAGTTTTTATTTTGAAAAAATCAGCTGCATTGTGGAGAATGGTTCATGTGGGAGGAAGGGGTAGGAAAACATGTTGGGAGATGTAGCAGTAATCCAGGCAAGAAATTGCTAGAAGGAAGTTTCTTTGAGGGCCAGGATCTTTCAGTTTTGTTTCTTCATGTCTCCCAAGTGCTTGAAACAGGAATTGGTGGACACCAGACAATCCATAATTGCTTGCTGAGCTGATAGTGGCCTGGATCTAGGCAATGGCTGTGGAGATGGAGGGAGATTCATGTGGATTCAAGACCTCATTTGTCAGCCAAAGGAAAATAATTAGTAACTGACTAGATGGGAATTAAGAATGATTCCCAGGGTTCTGGCTTGGGAAACTGAAGGGGAAAAATCTGAGATGAAAAATCCTTAACCTCTTCGAACCTCAGTTTCCTCATCTATAAAATGGGACCAGTATCCCACATCTCACAAGTATGTAAAGGGAGTAGCCTGGTGCCTGCTATATAAGGAGTAATCAGTGTGTAATGTGTCCTCCAGGCTCAAATCTCAAAGTCCTCTCTGAAGGTTGCGAACAAAGAACCTATGCACACATTTCCCCAGGGCCTCCAGATTTGAAGTCCCCAGAGATTGCGGCGGTGGCGGCAGCAGCAGCAGCAGCAGCAGAAGCACAAGTGAAAAACACAGCCAGGAATAAAACAGGCAACTGAGATTGCTAATTGAAGCTTATTTTCTAAAAATGAATTGTGATTCTCAGTACGTCTCAGTCACCTGCAAACCTGATCCTTCAGGAGCTGCTCTTTGTCAACATGAATTTTATTGGACAGAGGAGGAAGTTGGTGATGAGACTTCCTGTAGCCGACTGGTAGTTGGGATGGTGGGGAGAGGAATATAGCAGAAAGGAAATGAGCTTGGTTTTCGAACTTCCAATCCTGTTTGGGATACAACTACTTTGGGTCACTTCTCCAGTCCCATTTACTGAGGAGGAGGAACTGCACCCTGTCACAGGCACGGCTGTGGTGTTGAAGCTGCAGTTTCCTGTGGAAAAGATGTAACCACTGGTGTCAGAGAGACACCTGCGTCCTTCAGAACCACTGCCCCCTTTCTACCTCCCGTCCACTCAGTGAATGGAGACCAAGCACCACACTCTTCTCAGACAGGAATTTCTGAGATGAAGGAGACACAGCCCCTGCCTTCTGCGGGGGAAACCGACCAGCAGACAGGCAATGACAGCCCCTATGACGGGCGAATGTGTTTGTGTCTAGGGTTGTCAAAACAAATCACAACGCACGCGGTTGGCTTCATAGAATGACAGGAACTTATTCTCTCACGCTTCTGGAGGCTGGAACGCCACAGTCAAGGTGTCAGCAGGGCGAGGTTCTGTCTGATGACTGAAGGGAAGACCCTGCCTGCCTCTTCGCAGCTCCTGGTGTTGCCGGCCGTCCTCGGTGCTGCTTGTCAGCGTCCGCCTGTGCTGTCACATGGGATGCTCCTCGCATGTCTCTGCCTCTCGTCTCTTGTAAAAATGCTGGTCATTTTGGATTGAAGGCCTACCCTACTCCAGTACCACCTCATCTCAACTTGATTACATTTGCAAAGGCCCTGTTTCTAAATAAGGTCACATTCACAGGGTTAAGACTTGAACATATGTTTGGGGGGATACAATTCAGCTCGCAACGGTGTGAGTACAGGAGTGCTTGATGTTCTGTTTAATCAGATTTCACCTTGTCACAGGTGATATGGGAGGGACCCCCTGGTGTGTTGTGCAGTTCCCTCCCTTCTCTCCTTTTTTCCTTCCTCCCTCCTTCCTTCTTTGCCAGCACACACTTGCTGGTTATCTCCTGTGTGTCAGGCAGTATGCTAGGCGTGGAGAATGGAGTGGAGACCCCAAACAGACAGGAGTCCTGCCCTCTGAAACTCAGAGTTGTGGGGGAAAGAGGCCATAGCCAGCCAGCCACACAAATACATATAAAATGACAGCTGGAACCATTAGAATGGATCCCTTCTACATATTCAAGGTAACAGCTTGGCCTCTCAGGGGAATACTTCTAGGTCATAGAGGCCAGTTTCCAGATGTAGACTGTGTATTTCTACACTATAAGCTTCAATAATATTTCCTTAACCATAAGGTTCAGGAAAAGGAGAGATAGAAAGTTATTTATTTAGTAGGGAGCATCTGTATGAAACCGTCTACTTGGAGAATGGGTGTGGGGAAGGGGCCTTTCATTTAGCAGGCTAAGTTTAGCTGCTTGGAATGTGAATACAACCATGAGAGTCCCTCAGCAAGGAGTCACTAGGATGTAATGATAAATGGACCATCACATTAAAACCAAGGGGACCAGGAAATTATAAATGGCTCAGCAGTATCCAGGGCAATGGGAAGCACCCACAAATCTGGGATATCCCGGAGGGACCCTTGGACAGCTTTGGGGAAATCACAACCAGTGGCAAAGACCTACAGTGGTGCAGTATATGGTTTGTGAGAGCCAATAATAGGCTTGGCCTCATCTGGGGAGGCAGGGGGCTCCCTAGGAAGTGATGTTTGTTCTCTGTTTCAGGCCCATGAAAATAAAGCTGTGGATAAGAAGGAGTATGCTACCCATGCACGCCCCCACTTGAATGGACTTCAAAGTATTGCACATAAAGGAGTACACGCTGTATGATTCCAGTGTACACAGATCTGGAAAAGACAAGTATTATACATAGTGATAGAAAACACCAAAGAGGAATTGTCTGGGAAAGGAGCAAAGGACTCTTTCGGAGTGGTAGAAATATTTTATCTCTTAATTATTGCAGCGGTGGACAAAAGTTGCATTTGTCAAAACTCACCAAATGTACACTTAAAATGGGTGCATCTTCTCACAGGTAAATTATACCTTAATAAAGTGGATTTTGAAAAATGCTGGCCACAGCACTCCTTGTGTGAATTCTGGGCAATCTTGCTCATGAGTCGTTTGATCTTGTATTAGATAGTGTCAGAGCTGGGAGAGAATCTCAAGACAATCTGGATCAAACTCATCCTTTTACACATGAGGCAAGGGAGTCTCAGAGAAGAGAAATAATGAGACCATCGTCATGGAGATCAGAAGGATGCACTGTAGGGTGGAAAAATCCAGAAGATGGGAAAGTGGCAGAATGGTATGTTCTTAGATGATCCAGCCCACCTGCTGGTATTAAAGGAGTTAAATTTGAGGTCCAGCTAATCAGATGTGGGACTGACATCAAGTCCTAAATGTCCTGGCCATCTACTTCCTTCTGTCCTTAACATACTCTGTGAAGCCTTCCCTTGGCCTGTTCAGACTCAGTCACTGCTACAGTCATGCATACAGTTTCTGTTTATTTTCATATCTTTTTGCAAAGGTTTTTCCACAGTGGGATATCCTGATATGGTTCCACAGCCTCAGTAGCCTCAGGGTCTGTTTAGGATAATCTCAGAGACAGAAACCAGGTAGGGGCCAACATCATGAAATGGAGGAAATTACAAACCTAGCACTGTAGTCTGGAGCAGAGGTCTTCAAATGTCAGTATGTGTCAGAATCAAAGTGCAGATCCCTGGGATTCACGCCCAGAGATTTTGATTCACCAGGCCTGGGTGGTGTCCAGGAATCTGCATTTATATCCACATCCCAGGTGATTCTGATGGAAGTGGTTCCAGGACAATACTTTACAGTCACTGTTCTCTAGTAACCTCTGAAATAAATATGGGAGAAAAAAAAAATAGACTTACGTTGTAAAATGAATGAGTGAACTCTCAAGGTAACCCAAGTTCAAAAGGAGATTTTTTTCCTATGTTCAAAAAAAGTTAATGGGAAAGTAACATTGACCACAAAAGTTGCTCTTGAGCACATATTTATTTCTGGGAATTCCCAGGAGTATATTACTTTCTAAAAATGGAGGGTTTTCCCCCCTTCTCTGTTAAGCTTTCTTTTTTTTCTTTATCAGCTTTATAGAGATATAATTCACATACCATACAATTCACTCATTTGAAGTGTACAATTCAATGACTTTTAGTATATTCACAGAGTTGTGCAGCCATCACTACAATCAAATTTAGAGCATTTTCTTCACTCCCCCCAAACCCCTGTATGTATTAGCAGCCACTCCCCATTTTCTCCCAGTACCCCCTATCCTTGGCAACACTCACCAACTTTCTGTCTCTATAGATTTGCCTATTCTGGACATTTCATATAAATGGAAGCAAAGAATATATGTATTTTTCATCCATGTTATAGCATGTATCATCTGTTGAATTGCCCAATATTCCTGATGATGGACTTTAAAATGTTGGCATCTCTCTTTTTCATGAGCATTTCCACAGGATGAACATCTATCTTCCCTCTAGAATAAGAGGCTTAGTAGCAGCTGGGAATGTCGGATGCACTGTAAATAGTTAAGAATGTTATTTAAGGCTCCAGTGACTTTTCCAGCCTCATCGCTACCACATTACCACTTTTTTCCATGACGTTCTAACCACACAAGAGGCCTCTGGGCTTTTCCTACCTGTCTTTGCTCAGAATAACGTGATTTCTTATCTGTGCAGCCGATCGATGTGTTCTCTAATTCTGAACTCAAGCATCTCCTTCTGGGGTCCTCTCCTTGTTATTGACCCTCATCTTTTCATTTGGGCTTATAATGGGGGGTGGGTTTACCTTCTAGGCTCGTGACTCCTCCAAGAAAGAACCTGAGTCTTACTCATTTTTGTATTCTGAGTGCTTAACTAGTTCTTGGCAAGTGTAAGGTGCTTTGTTAATATTTGCTGAATGAATAAATGAATGAATGAATGAATGAATAAGGGAATGAAAGAAAGATACCTATGGAAGCCAGCTTATATACTTTTAGAATGGAAGTCATTTCTCCCTGAAGGTTTTGATATAGCAGTTTTAGCTCCTCCTGTTTGAAATCACTTGTTTGAAAGAGAGTGAAAATGACAATTTAAAGAATATTAAACTGCATAAGCATGAAAAACAATCTGCTAACAGTGGTTATCTCTGGGGAGGGGTTAGAAGGGCTAGGGGACGGTTTTCAGTTATTCTTTCATTACAGACTTCAGAAGAAGAAAGTGGTGTGATCATGGGTGATTTTTACTTTTATGGTTTCTGGAGATGGATGTTTCACATAAAAAATTATAAAAAGAGTAAATGAACAAATCAGAAGCACTGTTTTAGAATTGAATCTGAGTACCAGGCTGGCTCTGGGTGGCTTGTAGCAAATCACTTACCCACTCTGAACTCAGTTTCCTCACCTGTGAAAGAGGAATGTGAAAATTTGCTTCATGGGACTATTGTGAGGATTAAAAAGCACAGTGCCCAGGACAGAGGGTGCATTTGATAAATGGCAGCTATTGCCACTGTCATTAGCAATTATGAAACAGCAACAAACAGAAAGATGATAAATCAGGGTATATGGAGCTCCCTTCCACCTGGGACAGTCTTTGAATCTAATTTTATTTATAGCTTGTCTGTTTATGCTGCATGGCTTAACATATTGATTCTCTGAAAACCGTGTGGCTCAGCCCTGGAATGGAGGCTCTTTTAATAAACTTCACTTATTAGGTCATTATGCAGAAGGAAGCTGCAATGACCTTGGTGACAAAGAGAAGCCTGTGATAATAGTAGCGACCAAATACTGAACCCTTACCATGATCCACTTAGCCTTTAACACAATCTCATGAGATCTTATAATCCCCATTTTACAGATGAGAAAATGAGGCCCAGATAGGTTAAATGCTTTAAGGCCACACAGCTAGTAAGTGGCTTATCTGAAATTCACACCCAGGTCTTCTAGACCAAGGTTAGTGAGGTTTCGTTAAACCCAATGCCTCTCAAGTTGCAAATAAACTGGTGTAAGAGAAAGAGAGTAGGAGAGATGATGCAAAGGGGCAGGGAGCTTTGGAGAAAAGCTCACATCATACCCCAGTGAGTCTTTAAAATCTTGGAATGAAGTGTGGTTACTTCCTGCTGCTGTGACACAAGCCAGTGAATTCTGTGAAATCTGACATAGAGTGTAGGCTGGGTCAGTAGATAGGGTTGCCATGGATGCCTGAGGATGCTGAGCAAGGGGCTACTGGTTGCCCCTCCATATCCAATCTTCCTTTCTTCCAGAGTGAAATGATTTTTCACAGAGCATGTGGTTGCCTAGAATAAAGACTTTCCCAGCATTCCTTGTAGCAAAGTGTAGTCATGTGTCTAAGTTTTGGCTAATGGGATATAAGTGGAGAGTTGTATGTGCAACTTTTGGGAAGTTTCTTTAAAAAAAACAGGCATGCTTTTCTCCTTTGCTTTTCCCCTTCTGCTGGATGGACTGCAGATGTGATGGCTGGGGAGGGCATCTTGGCAGTGAGGCAAACATGGGATGAAAATCATTTGCAGTAGAAGAAACAGAAGGCGCTTGGGTCCATGGTGCTGTTGTAAATTATTCGAACTTTGGGTTAACTGGACATTCATGAGAGAGAGAAACAAAATCTATCTTGTTACGCCACTGCTAGTTTGAGTCTCTGTCACTCACAGCTGGATCTAACTTTACCATAGATGCTATTCCAGCATCCATTGTCCTCCTCCTCTTTTCCAGTAGCCCCCAATTTCTATTAAGGGTTTCGTGCAGTTCTAGGAAGCCTTCAGAGGTGGAGCACGAGATCTAGGCTACACCAATCATAACATTTCATTCTCTCAGCTACAGTGAGTGGTTCTGGAGTGAGCTTGTGACCTTAGCAGGACCAAGCAGAGGGAATCTCAGGATTCTCACAGAGACTGATGAGTCAAAGACATGCTCTTTTGCTTTGGAAAGTATAGTGTATGCATGTGAAGCCTGGAACTGCAACTACCATTTTGCTACATGAAGAAAAATCTGGCTGAGAATGAAGCTGACATAAGGAAAAGAAAAAGCTATGATGATAGACAAACAGAAACAGAGTCTTGATCAAACTACACCTGAAGTCTGTTCCTTCTGTTACTTTTTCGACATGGGAACCAATATGTTGCCTATATTGTTAATCGGTACTTTTTGGTCCCTATATTCCAATTTGAATTGGTTTTGTTATTTGCAACCAATTGCCTTCTAATTGATAGATATGTCCCTTTACCTTCCACCAAATGTAGAGTGAACAACAACAAAAATAAGGGCAAAGTATTTTATTAGCTTTTCCGAAGGGAGAGGGGGCAACAGATGGAAGGAGAGATGTTATTTCTTCTGAGAGCCTATCCTGATGCCCCCAGATCTGGGCAGAGCCCTACTTGGCACTCCCACGGCTCTTCTCATCCTCGTCTCTTAGAGTAAAGAGGATCTTTAGCATAATAAATAAGTGCAATTGTGACATGTGAGCTGATCAGTGTCAGCAAGAAGTTTGTTTAGGTTGCAAACGGTCCATTCTGAAGAAGTTGAGAGGATTACCATGAAGAAGGGTATCGACTGTTTCCCTTTCAGGATGACACCAGGAATAATAAAACCATGGCTCTGACCATGTGGAGGGCTAGAAGAATGAACGGAGCTGGGACCCCGAGGAAACAGTGGAGAGGCGATAAAGAGAAGAGAACAGGTGGCCAGGAGCAGACACACTCCCAGATACCCATTTGAGGAAATCCAATGGGGAAGGTAAAGCAATCTGGATTTTTTAAGTGTGGCGATCAAATCATGCTCTTTCTGATGATAAACCATATGTGCAAGCCCATCCAAAAGCAGAAGAAAATGGTGGGCGTATACCTGCTTGCTGTCCCTCTCCCCTAGAAGTTCAAGTCCATGAGGACATGGATCATCATGGCTTGTCCACCACCATCTTCCCACAGCCCAGCACAGTGCCTGGGACCTAGGAGATACTCTATAAATATTTGTGTGATGGATGGATGGTTGGTTGGTAACACTCAGTTTTTACCCCTGGGCTGAGTATTATGGTTTACAACATAATTTCCCAGAGTGACTCAGTTAATGTTGAGCTTCTTTCATCCAAACTGTTCTTCTCTATCCTTCACTGAATTTCATTGACAAACCGTGAAAACTCAGAGCAGAAAGGGACAATGTTTTAAGGGAAATTCCATTTCCTATCTAGAGGCCAGGGAAGGGAAATAATTATTTCACTGGAGTCAGGAATTCTAATTCCTCTGCCTGATGTTTGATTTAAGATCAATCTCTGTTTGACTTATGGTCATGATGTATACTTTTTAAAAAAACAAGCTAATATCTTCCTGGGTTATACCCATGAAAATGCCCAAATGTGAGAGAAGTAAGGTACCCTGTTCTCCTGCCCCACATCTTCCCATAGCCAACTTCTATTCAACGTTTATTTAAACCACTATTCAATGAGTGTCTGCTATGTTCCATGCACAGTGCACAGCCCTGGGGATATATCAGAGAATAAGACACAGACTCTGTTCTTATCAAGCTTATAGTCTAATGGAGAGATTGACAAGCCAACAAGAAAAATATAGTACAAGAAGCAGGGAAGTATAGGTTTCAGTGGGGGCCCACAGAGGGACATAAAGCCAGCTTATGGGGTTAGGGAGGGCTTCCTGGAAGGTTTTCCCAAGCTGAGACTGACACACAGGAAGGAGTTGGCCAGGTGAAATGTGTGGAAAGAAGAAGAATGTTTCAGGAGGGAAGTGGGAATGAAGAGTGGAGGGTAATGGAGCCAGAGTGGAGGGTAATGGAGCCAGAGTGGAGGGCCAGGGTCAGATATTTTACAGCCTCCTAAGTCATGCTCAGCATTTCAGACATCCTAACAGTAAGAGGGAGTCACTGGAAGGCTTTAATATAGGAGTGATAAGATCAGACATAACCTATAGACACCTACTCCGGAGCAGTGAAGAGGGGAGATTGGAGGGGGCCAAGACTGGAAACAAGGACACCAGTTAGGTGGCTATAACATAAGCACATGCATTTGCTATGGCATGAGTGTACACACACACACACACACACACACACACACACATACCCTCACACACTCACACCCTCACACACTCACACTCATAAACACACTTCTACACCGAAGATTAATGCAAGCACCAAAGTATGCCCACCACTGGAGCTGGAAAACAATGTCTTAAGCTGCTCCGTTGCCCAGTGCTGTAACTTTCTCATCTGTAGAATGGGAACAACCACATCTGAACCTCAGTGTCTCCCAGGATTTCTGAGAGAATGAAAATGTCATGTGGTCACAGCCTTCATAGCTCGCTGTGGATAAGCATGTAGGGCTGCTCCTGACTGGCCCCTTTTCATTTTACCCGGTCCTTCAATTGCCAGGGTCTAAGCATCTCTGGGGATGGCACATGGAAAAGTCATTCTGGATGGGCAGGCAGTTTCAATTAGATTCCCACTCAATTTCAAAGTTGAAACTAGCATGGAGGGATTAGGATTTTACCCCCAGACACTAAAATATAGAAGTCACAAAATTGGCTGGAGACTTCCAGGCAAGGGTCAGAGCCCCTCTGGCCTGGGACTCCTTTGAGAGGACAATTTCAGTGTTGGGAGGGTATGTTCATGCTCTTTATTGTGGGGTGCCTGTAGAAGTTTGCTAGGGCTTCCTAACAAATTACCACTGACTGAGTGGCTTAAACAACAAATATTTATTTTCTCATAATTCTGGAAGCTAGAGATCCAAGATCAAAGTCTTGGCAGAGTAGGTTCTTTCTGAGGCCTCTCTCTCTCCTTGGCTTGCAGATGGCTGTCTTCTCCCTGTGTTCTCACATGGTCTTCCCTCCGTGTGTGTGTGTGTGTGTGTGTGTGTCCTAATTTCCTCTTGATGCCAGAGGAAGAGTCTGGGGGGCCCGATAGATGGCCTCAACCAACCCTGTCCTCTGACCAGGTTCTTGATTCTGCCACAGGAAAGAATCCAAGAGCAGAGTCACAGTAGAAAGTGAGGGCAGGTTTAATATAATGAGTAAGAGATACAGATCTCACTGTGGGAGTGCGGCCTAGCTCCAGCGACTGAGCAAGGTCCACACCAAGTTTAATACAAAAGTAAGAAATACACACTTAAAGTTTAGTACAGAGTACAGGCTGGCCCAAGAGAGCCACTTGCTGAAAGTTTGATATAAAAGAGAGCATACACACCTCAGCCAGCAAAGTGAGGGTGGCCTCCAGGAGAGTGAGCAGCAACCCCCCACTTCTGCTGGGATTTGGCTTTTATAGGTGTGCTATCTAATGAATATTCAATTAAGAGGGTGGTTCTCAGTTACGTGACATAGTCTTGCACATGCTCAGTTGGTCTCCTTTTGGAGCATGTTCATTGGTCAAATTCTATCACATGAACCAGGCACATTGAGAATATTCTGTGCTCCTTAGCACCTATACTGGAAGGTCATTCAGCTACCAGGGTTATGTAACCCTTCTCTACTGAGCTTGCCCAGCCTCTGGCAAAAGCCAGCCCCCTGAGTTCTCAATTCCCCTGTGATGGTACTGAAAATAGGTCTAGCAACAGTAACTTTCCTCTAGGGGAGGGCTGAGAGGAGGGGCCTGATACCTTGGGGAATGGCTTGTAACCCAGAGACGTGTCTTGTAACCCAAGCCCATGCAAACTGAATACCTTCTATCTCACTCTTTTTATAAGAACACCAAGTCATATTGGATTAGGGCCCACTCCATGACCTCATTTTACCTTAATTATCTCCGTAAAGACCCTGTCTCAAATACAGGCACATTCTGAGGTCCTGGGGATTAGGACTTCAGCATGTGTCTTTTGGCAGGAAGACACAATTCGGTCTACAACAGTGTCCAAACAGTCTATTTGGATAGTGGATATAAACAAATTACCAGGAAACCCAAAGACTGCAACAATTTCTGCTGAAGTTTATCCCTAAACTAAGCATCCCCAGCTGAAATAGATTTGCTGTCCTCTTTGTTGAGGCATCATCCACATTTTCCTGTTCTTTATTCAGCTCCAATGTGCTGCAGCAGAAAAAAGCTGATCTACACCCGGTCCTCTTTCTTTACCACTTTGCCAAACAGGCTTTGCTATGGCAACCACTGGCTGGGAGGAGATAGCCCAGGGAGTGGCAGCGTCAACCCATGTTCTGTCTTCACTTCTTGGAAGACTGTGCTGTGCTTTGGCTGCAGCATAAATCCCCAGAGTGGAGTTTACTGCTAATAGTTTCTAGGATGTGTGAGTTTGTGTGTGTGTGTGTGTGAGTGTGTGTGCAAAGAAACAACTACAAGAAAGCAGCCAAATGGAAAATAGGATCCTCCCAAAGAGAGAAGCCACTCATTTATTGATGGTGGGTTGCATTTGGATTTTCTGTCTCAGGCTGACCTGTAGTCTGGTTATCCTGCAGTGACACTTCCTGCGAGTTTTCACTAGGGCTCCACCTGCCTTCCCTGCAGCTGGGAATGATGGTCTGCAGTCTTCAAATGCTCCTTACTTTTCTCTAGTTCTTCAAAAGCAGGTTTTATCTGCTCTGTCCATTGGGGTTTAGAGTCTGGGCCATTTGCAATCACTCCTCTGGAGCCCTCTCTGAGGTGTCAGGAACAGCAGTTAGTAATAAGTGGAGTTTGGGAAAGGATTGGTCAAGGTAAGGGGCATGTGACGAGAGTCTCCTGAGTCTCCTGCCTAAGAGCCATCTCTAGTGTCCCCGAGGGCCTTGGAAACCTTGGGAGGCAGTGTGTGTACGGGAGAGAGGGGCTGTGTAGAGCAGGGAAGACTTTAACAAATCTCTAGGCACAAGCTGATCCTCCACCTTGGGAGTGGTAGCAGATGGTCCTGAAGCCTCTGGAGCCTGCCTTGAGCATCAGGATCTCCTTCCAGGGTCTTCCTTTTGCCTAGTGATGTGTCGGTGGCCAGCTTTGTGCAAAATTTAACTTCCCAGCTCAGTTACTCTGTTGTGATTTCAAAAACTTCCTAGTTGACAGACACAGCCTTGGGTAGCCCTTGTGGCTTCCCAGGGAGACCAACGGGGTTCTGGCTCCTTCCCCATCTTACACTCGGGAAGCCAGTCGTGGCACTCACGGAGGACAGTTTAGATCCCCAGGCTGTTTCTCCTGTTTCTCCACTTTCCTGCAGACCCAATTTGAATATTTCTTTTTCTTTCTTTCTTTCTTTCTTTCTTTCTTTCTTTCTTTCTTTCTTTCTTTCTCTCTTTCTTTCTTTCTTTCTTTCTTTCTTTCTTTCTCTCTTTCTTTCTCTCTCTCTCTCCCCCTCTCTCTCTTTCCTTCCTTCCTTCCTTCCTTCCTTCCTTCCTTCCTTCCTTCCTTCCTTCTTTGCTCTCTGGTTCAGGGATTGAACCCTGGACCTTGGTGTTATCAGTGCCATGCTCCAACCAACTGAGCTAACAAGCCCATTTGGATATTTCTAGCTTGCCTTTTATTTCCTTATTTGTTCATTCATTCACTCATTCCACAAACATTTATTGAGCACCAATGATGTACTAAGTATGGCTTAGTCTTAACCCAGGAACATAGAAATGAAATAAACAAAGCCCCTGCCTCTGTATCTGTGCTTATATTTTAGTGTGGGTGGGTGGGTGGATGGGGGGAGGTAAATCTTCACACTTGATTTTTCATGTGTAATGACAGCTTTGCACAACACTCCGTAACACTTCCTGGGAAAAAAACCCCTGAATTTACACCTCCCTCCACACCACTCTGAATCTCTGTCCTGAATGGGGGAAGGGATGTGTGTCTGTGTGGGGGTATATCTTTATAATATTTTCCTTCTGCTGAAATCGGGGGTTCTTAACCTGTTGTGTGCTATAAACTCCTTTGGCAGTCCTATAGGCCCCTTCTCAGACTAATGTTTTTAAATGCATAAAATAAAATATAGAGAGTTATAAAGAAAATTAATAATTTGAAATGCAGTTCCAAAATATTTTTAATATTATGGTATAATTACATTTACACTCCTTTATTAACACAATAAATAACATGATTTAACCGTGGGTTTAATTTTTTAAATTGTGATGTAATAACATATGTGCTCCTTATTAACACCTTAAATATCATGACTTAGCAGTGAGTTTAGTAGCAACTGTGATTTCAAAGTACTACTGATGAACATAAATAATATTTTGAAATTATCTGTAACCTGGAACATGATATGAAAATATCCGTGATTTCTACTGGTGACAAAGTCCCAGATAGCACAAATAGTTCTGTGATTTGTTGCCACTGTGTTAGTCTCCTAGGGCTACTGTCACAAAGTACCACGGGTGGCTTCAATAGCACAAATTTGCCATCTCACAGTTCTGGAGGCTCCAAGTCTGAGATTGAGGTGCTGGCAGGGCCACATTCCCTCTGCAGGCAGTAGAAAGTGGCCAAGATGACATGATAATCAACACAGACACCCCACATCCAGGAAAGAGAGATGGGGGTTGTGTTTCTAAGAAAAAAGCCCGTCAACTAGCCCGCACTTTGTTCCAGGGGTCTTTCTTTCTTCTCATTAGCCCACCAAGTACCTCCCTCACTCCCAGTTCTCTGACAAGCAGCTACAACAGCCTCAAGTGACCCAATCCTCTAACACCGAAGTCAGTGATTTCACTTATTCTATCCTAGGAATATATGATGAAAGAGAACTATTTTTGTTTTTAATCTAAAAGTCAAATGTCATCATGTCACCCCCTGGCACTACCCCTTAGATGACCTTCTCATTGCTTTCAAAATCCATAAGACGTCACTCAAGACCCCTTACAACTGGCCCCTGCTCACCTCTCTGGCCTTATCCCACTCCCCACTAACCCCGGACATAGTCTGACCATAGTCTTCTCTCAGGTCATCAAACACACACATCTTCTTTCTGCCTCCGGCTTTAGCACACTCCATTTGTTCTGCTGGGATTCAAAAGCTTTAAGGATTTCTGCAAGATTTCAGGGGAATGAGCTTTTCTTAGCTCTGTGAATTAGCAAGGGGGAAGAGAGTGTGAAAACCCAGGAGTTTAGAGACCCGAGAAAGGAGCTTTATGTATAAGTGAGAGTTCACTTAACCTAAAGCACTGCCTTTTTTGAGTAAAGCTAGCAGTTTCCTTTCTTTCAGCCTTCACCTAGGCTTAAAACTTAAGTTCTGGGGTGTGTGTGTGTGTGTGTGTGTGTGTGTGCATGCACGGTATGTGCTTGTTGGTAAAAACTGTTTCTCACAGATGAGGAATAATGAGTTCCCCAGATGTGCAAGCTGCTGAAATAATAATCTACATGTGCCATGTAAACTGGTGTCTGAAATATTACCTGCTAAGATCGGAATATTCCTGTCAGGTGGCATTGGACATATTCTGTGTGTATAACGTGTGTGTATTGGTGTATGTGCACATGCTCGTGTGCGTGAGAGAGACTTTAACCTGAAGAAGTGTTTCCTGAATTTTATTCATTAGTTCCCTGCTTTCAAGATTTATGCTATATTCATCTACCATTTGTACTTACTTTTATACAGAGATATGTTTTCATAATATTTTTTTCTTTAAATTGACCTACTCTTTGCAAACTTAGCTTCAACCTTAAAAGAATATACAACAAGCCACAGACTGGGAAAAAATAATCGCAAAATACATGATTGATAAAGGTCTGGTATCCAAAATGTATACAAAGAACTCTTAAAACTCCACTATGTGGAAGAAAGAAACTAAACCCCTTTCTTTCACCATATACCCAAATCAGCTCAAAATAGATTAAAGACTTAAATGTAAGGAAAAAAGCATGGGGGGAATACTCCAAGACATTGGTCTGGGCAAAAATTTTAAGGAGAAGACTTCCAAGCCACAGGCAACAAAAGCAAAAATAGGCAAATGTCGGGCCGGCCCGGTGGTGCACTGGAGAGTGAGCTGCCTGGGAGTGCGGCAGCGCTCTCACCAAGGGTTCGGATCCCATGTGGAGACCGGTTCCCACTCACTGGTTGAGCGCGGTGCGGGCGCAACACCGAGGGTTGCGATCCCGTTGCCGGTCCCCGGTGCGGGTGCGACACCGAGGGTTGCGATCCCGTTACTGGTCAGTAAAAAAGACAAAAAGGAAAAAAAAAATAGGCAAATAGGGTTACATCCAACTATAAACTTCTGCACAGCAAAAGAAACAATCAAACGAGCCAAGAGACAAACAGCAGAATGGGAGAAAATATCTGTAAACTATTCATCTGACAAGAAATTAATATCCAGAATATACAAGGAACTTAACAGCAAAAAAACAAATAATCCAATTTAAAAATGGGCAAATGATCTGAATAGACATTTCTCGAAAGAAGACATACAAATGGCTAACAGGCAGATGAAAGAATGTTCAAAATCACTAATCATTGGGGAAATGCAAACCAAAAACACAATGTGATACCATCTCACCCCAGTTAGAATGGCTATTATCAAAAAGACAAAAAATAACAAATTCTGGTGAGGATGTGGAGAGAAGAGAACTCTTACACATTGTTGGTGGGAATGTAAATTAGTACAGCCATTATGGAAAACAGCATGGAGGTTCCTCAAAAAACTAAAAATAGAACTGCCATATGATCCAGTGGTCCCACTCCTGGGTATTTATCCAAAGGAAAGGAAATTAGCATACTGAAGAGATACCTGCACCCCCATGTTTATTTCAGCACTATTCATGTTAGCCAAGATATGAAATCAACCTAGGTGACCATTGGCAGCTGAATGGTTTAAGAAAAGTGGTACATATACACAATGACTACTACTCAGCCGTGACAAAGAATGAAATCTTGTCATTTGCGGTAACATGGATGAGCCTGGGAGACATTATGTTAAGTGAAATAAGTCAGGCACAAAAAGGTAAATACCACATGTTCTCACTCACGTGTGAGAGCTGAAAAATAAATTGAACTTTTAGAAGTAGAGAGTAGAATTGTGGCAACTAGTGGCTGTAAAGCGGGGGGAGAAAGGGAGAGGTTGATTAATGAACATAAAATTACAGTAGATAGGAAAAGTAGATTCTAGCAGTGCACAGTAGTGCTAGGCATCTGTAATTAACAATACTATATTGTATGTTATCAAATGGCTAGAAGAGAGGAGATCAAATGTTCTCATCACAAAGGAATGATAAAGTTTTGTGATGATGAATATGCTAATCACTCTGATTTGATCATCACACATTGTATATATGTATCAAAATATAACTCTGTACCCCATAAATATGTACAATCAATATGCTTCAATTAAAAATAAATAAGTTTCTTTAAATAAGAAAAAAAAAGGGTGTAGAGACATCTAAAACAGCAGTTCTCTAGTGTGGGAAATACACTACAGTTCTCTAGTGTGGGCATCTTAGCATAAATGAAGTCAGTGGTACCAAACTCCACTGGTAGTCATCACTGCTATGCATTCATGTGGAAAAATGCCAGTTCCACTTAACAGTGTTCTTAATAAAGCAATAAAAATGATTAATTTTATATTTAAAAAACACCTAAACTATAAGAAAATAATGAACCCAGTTAAAAAATGGGCAAAAGACCTGAACAGACTCTTCACCAAAGGAGATACACAGATGGCAAATAAGCACATGAAAAGATGCTCAATGTCATTTGGGAAGTGCAAATTAAAATAATGATGAGATACCACTACACACCTGTTAGAATAACTAAAATCCGAAACACTGACAACACAGAATACTGGTGAGAATGTGGAGCAACAGGAACTCTCATTTATTGCTGGTGGAAATACAAAATAGTAGAGCCATTTTGGAAGACCATTGGGCATTTTCCTACGAAACTAAACATACTGTTACCATATGATTCAGAAATCTCACTCCTTGGTATCTACCCACATGAGCTGAAAAATTACAACCACAGAAAAACCTGCACACAAATGTTTATAGCAGCTTTATTCATAATTTCCAAAACTTCTGCTATGATCTGAATGTTTGCATCCCCACAAAATTCATATGTCAAAATCCTAACCTTCCCAAGGGGAGAGTATTGAGAGGTAGGGCCTTTGGGAGGTGATTAGATCATGAGGGTGGAGCCCTTATGAATGAGATTAGTGCCCTTATAAAAAGGCCTGCAAGAACTTGTCTGTCCCTTCCAGCAAGTGGGGACAGAGCAAGAAAGTGCTGTGTATGAGGAACAGGCCCTCACAGACAGGGAAGCTGGTGCCTTGATCTTGAACTTTCCAGCCTTCACGACTATGGGAAATAAATGTTGTTTATAAGCCACCCTGTTTATGGTATTTTTGTTATAGCAGCCCAAACAGACTAAGATGCTTGGAACAAAACAAGATGTTCTTTAATGGGTGAATGAAGAAATTATAGTACATCCAGACAATTAAACATTATTTGGCAATAAAAGAAATGGGCTCACAGCTGTGAAAAGACACAGAGCATACTGCTAAGAAGCAAATTGAAAGGGCTACAACTGTATGCTTCTAGCTAAGTGACATTATTGAAAACGCCAAACTATGGAAACAGAAAAAAAGATCAGTGGTTGCCACAGGTTTGGGGAGGTGGTGTATGCAGGGAGGGATGAATAGGTGGAGGACAGAGGATTTTTAGGGTGGTGAAACAATACTGCATGATACTGTATGGTGGATACATGTCATTAGTTGTTTGTCAAAACCCATAGAATGTAGAACAGCAAGAGTGGACCCTAATGTAATAAACCATTAACTTCAGTTGATAATAATGTATCAATATCAACTCATCAACTATAACAAATGTACTACGCTAATACAACATGTTAATAATAGGGGAAACTGTGAAGGGAAGTGAGAGGGGAACTCTGAACTTTCTACCCAGTTTTCCTGTAAACCTAAAACTGCTACAAAATAAATCATCTACTATTAAAAAAAAAAATAGAATGTCATATCCAAAGAATCATAGGTTGATATTCTAGTTAAATGTCCTCCTACCTATGAATATGTGTATATATACAACTGTTAGAATAAATACAAAATAATGAAAACACGATTTGCATGTGCCCCCATAATCATCTCACCAGTAGCACTTGTACCACATGTTTTAAAAACAGTAGCTCTCAGCTCTATCCCCCTTTTTTTTTACAAGCAGTGGTCCCTTTCACATTTTTTTCCCCACAAAAATGAAGTCTTTCTCAGCATGCAGACAGGCTAGAGCAGAGCTGCTGGCTGAGATGGGCAGAGGAGGCCTAAGTTCCATGGTCACCTTCTCTTTCCACCTTCTTTTCCACGACCCCCTCCCCTTAACCCTGACAACACCACAGAACCCTGGTGCTCTAAAGAACACAGCTGAGAAATGACTGGTCTGAAGGTCAGCATTTCTGATAGGAATGCAGGACACTGATTGCCACCCAAAGACCCCTGGCAACTGTGGGCAAGCCCCAATGTTCCCCTGTGCCTCGATTCTCTCCTCTAACTGGAACCCCCCAGCTCCATTTCACAAAAATGTGATGAGGACAGAGACTAAGAGGAATACAAAGATCCTTGGAAAAGTTTTGGAACACAGTTATTCCAGGCTGAATGGATCCAAATTTAACCCTTTAATACACACTACTGGTGGGGAGGAAAATTTGTGCAACCCCTACAGAGAGCAATGAAGCACTATGGGATCAAGTTGAAGGAAGAACTGACCATCTGACCTGCCGATGACACTTGTAGGTACACGTCCAGGTGTAAGATTAGAAGCTCTTGTACATGTTTGTGTGGATCATGTTCAAAGGCAGTTATTGGAGTAGCATATGTAGATGTGAAAACCTGGGGAAACCTGAATGTCCACTAGGAGAGGAATGGATGAATGCACTATTGTCTGCTCACACAATGGGATACTAGAGGGCTGTTAAAATGATCTACATGTGTGTCAGTGTGGATGGATTTTGAAACATAATGTGGGATACAGAAAAGCAAGTTCCAAAATGAAATGTATATGATTATATCTTTATAATTATGAAATACACCAAACGTATTAAATATAGTTTACAGATACATATAGGTAATAAATTATAAAAATATTGACTGGAAGGATACATATCAAATTTATGATAATGGGCATGAGAAAAGCCCCAGGACTCTGGGGATGGAACACAAGAGACTGGGTGGCTTTACACACACACACACACACACACACTCTGGTCAAATTTTAACCTTTACCATCTTTGGTGAATACATGCTTATTTATATATAGTTCTTTGTGTTTTCTAAGTTTAAATGTTTTCTTTAAAGTAAAAAAAAATCCATTTTGCTACAATGAAGTTACTTATCACACAGTTTTATAGCCCTTACTCTATCAGACTTTGCAAACACTAATAATTCAAGCCTTATAACAACCCTATGAGATAATATGTTAGAGGTGAGGAAACTGGTGCACAGAGAGTCTAAGCCACTCACTCAAGGTAGAACAGCTAGTAAGTGGCAGAGCCAGGCTTGAGACCCCGGTAGCCTGACACACAATCTGCATTCTCTAGCACCCACCACGTGGTATCCATGGCTTCTAGTCCCTCTCCTGGGTTCCCTGAATGTGTCCCATGGCCACTTTCATATGATCTATCCATCTGTTTTTCCTAGAGCTGGTCTTGCTCTGCTTCAGCTCTAGGTTGGCTCCTGGTGTATGGTAAGTGAAGAGCAGATACCGTTGAATGAATGAATGCATGAGTGAGTGACCTCAGGTTTCTGGAAGCTACTCTGTGTCAAAGTCATGCTCAGGGTCCTTGCCTCTGAGTTCTCCACCACATCTGATGTTATCTAGGATGTTGGCACGGGGTACATGGGAATTCAGCCCAATTAGTAGAAAAGTTGAAAATCAAAGCCACTCACCCACGTTAGAACAGCTAGTAAGTGGCAGAGCTGAGCTTCAGGTAGCCTGACATGCAGGTGGATGGTACATAGAAAGTCTAAATCTTTAGGAAACATCCAGGCCACTTCACAGATCAACTTTCTTTCTCCAACTAATTCCCATTCAACTTCTGGTTTCAATTTAAATGACTCTTGTTCCGAGAAGCCTTCCTGGGCTGACCCGCCCCCTCTCTTCTGCTATTCGGCCTTGGAATTAAACTTTTTCTTTATAGAATTTATTGCAACTTATATAGTTATTAGTGAATTAATTCTTTCCAATGTCTGTCTCCCCAGGAGACAGTAAACTCCAAGAAACTGAGGATCATGCTTTTTTCTTTCACATCTTGTATCGCCAGTACCTGGTGGTGCCTGCTACGTAGTGTGCATTTATTATTGTTCAGCGCATCCTATTGCTGCATGCAGTCACTCAGCTGAAAGACATTCTGCAGGAACTTCCAATTTTTTTTTAGCAGTAGAACTCCTTTCATTAAATGAACTTGTTCAGACTTCCTTATATAAATCAACACGTTCCTCTGATTACACTGGGTATGGGGGTGTGTGATTTGGGAGAATCTACTTGCCATGTCTTCTCCCTGCTGTTCCCAACTGGATTCCTGAGACACCTCACAGACTGCCCCTTGGCAAGCTTTTCTGAATCCTCAGCTTGAAAGTGCTGGAAGGGTCTTTTCACCCAGGAAGCCCCTCTTTGTAGATTGAAAGGCATGTGATGCATACTCTCCCAGTTCCCAGCATCAGCCTCGTGGGGCACTTTGTGAATAGAGCCATAAATTCCCCGTCTAAATGAGCATTCTGCTTTGGTTTGCTCTTCAGATGACCTCTTCCCAGGGAAAATGCTATGCTTGCCCTGAGTTATGGCAAAGACTCCGGTGGGTGGCTGCATATGTCCTGCTTCTGCCATCTGATAGTCTAATTCCTTTCCAATTTATGAGCTCGTTAGGTCCCTAGTCAGTTCCCACCTCACTGCAGCTGACCCAGTGGCAATATTTGCCTCTGTCATCTTGCTCAGACAAACACAGCCATCCCTGCTGAGGAGGCAGTCATTCCAGCTCTGTCATCTCATTGACAGACCCTGGCTGACTCCCTGGAAAACAGGGCAGGAAGGACAGATCATCGGAGCGTACAGCAGTCTTGGTTCCCATAGTCAGTGAAGCTCTCGTTGTCAGCTTGAGCATGGCTGGGAAGCCAAGTTCCCCTGTGTTACTGAATGCTGCCCTGCCAGCGAGGCTTGGGATAACATCTGCCTTTCAAAGTGGTGGGGCTGCTGCCTGCCTTAGGTCCCTTCCTCTTGCTGGGGGTTTGGACTTCCCTAAATTCTCCTTCTGGAATGATCACTGGTGTGTTCTATGGCAGGTCAGCTGCAATCCCCTTGCTTTGAATCTGACTCCAAGAATGGCAAGCAATGGAACTGGAGATGCTTTCTAAGTGCTGCTATTTCCTGGCCTCTCTATTCGGTACAATAATATATCTTACACGGCTCTAGGAGAATTAAATGAGATGTGTGCACCAAAAGTTTTAGGAATGAAGGGGCATGAGGAGTGTAAGTTCTTTTAAATGGTTCAGCCTATGTTTATTTCTCCATCTCTATCTATATCATGTCTATCTCTATCATCTATATCAATATCATCTATATAATCTATATCTATATTATCTATCACTGTGTCTATATCTATGTCTACATATATGTCTATATCTATATTTAAATCTATTTTAGTTTCCTGTGGCTGCTGCAATAAATTATTACAAATTGGGTGGCTTAAAACAGCAGAAACTTATTCTCTCACAGAGCTGGAGGCCAGAAGGTGTCTGCAGGACCACACCCCGCTCTGGAGGCTCTAGGAGAGAATCTTTCCTTGCATTTTCCACATCTGAAGGCTGTCGGTATTCCTTGCCTTCTTTGGTTTGTGGCCACATCACTCTAATTTCTGCCTCCATCTTCACATCACCTCCTCCTCTTCTGTCTGTGTGTCTCTCCTTTGTGTCCCTTATGAGGACACTTATCATTGGGTTTAGAACCCACTGGGACAATCCAGGACAATCTTCTCATCTCCAAGATTCTTAATGAAATCTGCAAAGATTCCTTTCCTAAATAAGGTCACATTCATGGGTTCCAGTGATTTGATGTAAACATCTTTTTACTGGCCACATCAGTATCTCTGTCTCTATCTCTATCTCTCTTTAGATTGACTGAAAAGCAAAGATGTCAAAATGCTAACAGTTTCTAAATCTAAGTTGGAGGTACATAGGTGCTTATTGTACAGGTACACAATTTCTTATCCAGAAATCTTGGGGATCAAATGTATTTTTGAGTTCAGGTGTTTCCAGATTTTAGAAACACATTGAGCTACATGTACTGTATATTACATCACATCTTTAGTGGGGGTCTGGACGGCACCCCATAACCAAACATATTACTTTGCAATGATATGTTTGAATATTCACACTACATGGATGAAATAAAGACATAAATAATCCCGTGCTTATTTGGGTCAGGTTTTCACACTATGTGGATGAAATAAAGACATAAATAATTCAATGCTTATTTGGGTCAGGTTTTACTACCAAATGAGTTTTAGCACCACATGTGTGGAAACTTCTGAATTTTAGAGCTTTTTGAATTTTAGAACTATGGAGAAGAAAGTGGGGGCATGTACCATTCTTTCTCCCTTTATGTATATATAAAAATTTTCATAATAAAATGCTTGAAAAATGAGATCGTGCATATAACAAGTTAGCATAGTGCCTGGCACATAGTAAGGACTCAGAAAAATATATAAGCGTTGAAATTAGTTTCATCGTCATTATACATATTGACAGTGTTATCATGCAATTAGGAGCTATTGAAGACTTTTTCACAGGGGAAATGACAAGGTCAGTGAAAGGAGAGTCTAGAAGGATTCCTACAGCAGTGGCACAGGAAGTGAATTGCTTGGGGCGGGCAGTGGATAGAGACTGGTTAGGAGGCTGTTGTACTTATCCAGGCAAGAGATGATATGGTCCTATGCAGAAGAGAGGAGGAAAGCTTGAATGAACCTGACAGAACTCGGTGAGTGTTCTGGGAGAATGGGATAGATTCTTAGCTTCCCTGATATGCTTCTGAGTGACAGCGCAAGAGAGACACACAAGATGCTCTGTGCTTTTAGGAGGGGAAATACACATGGTTCAGTTCAGGAACAAGTCAGATGGAAATTTCATGGCTGACTCAGCCTCCTAATCTGGATAAGGCCTTTGTAAGAGCAACACTTTCAATCATAAGCATTAATTTGGGGCGGGGATGGGGGGCTTGTTAATCAGGGCCACCTGGGCACAAAGCATAGGCCAGTGGGGCCCTTCTGCAGAAGCAATTTCACCCTAGAATTACATATTTTAAACCTGCAGATGCCGTGCAGATCATAGGGACTCAGGAAGGGTTTCTCGGCTCTGGCTACACATTAAAATTACTTGGGGGAAGAGTTTAAAACACTCTCTACTATAGATCAAATAGAATAGACTCTCTGGGCAAAGGATGCTGACATCATTTTTTAAGAAGCTCTTCCAGGTGATTCTAAGATGCAGCAAGGATAGAGGTGTCTGGGTTTAGGGTTCGGAAGGGGTGAGGGCGTCCAGCAGAGAAAATGCTGCTACTCTGAGCTCTCCTGATCAGTATGCAAAGGGTGAGGGGCCGGGAAATGATTTGAAAAGTGGCAGGACTGGAGGGAGGGAGAGAATAACCCACACTGGGTGAAAATGTAAAAACCCGGGAGATTAAACAAACAAGCAAAAAAGCATCATGTAAATGGTTTACACCTTAAGCATGATCAATTATCCCAAAGCCATCACCATAATCTAAGGGGCAAATGGAGACAGAGAAGTAGGAAAAGGACAAACCGAGATGTCCATGGAGGAATTGGAAGACTTATGAAGACGTTAGATATGACAAGGGAAGGAAGATGCGCAGCTCTGAGGTTCGGAGCTGTGATAAAGCAGGACCTGCCTTCACACGTCACACGAAGCCCTGGCAGCTTTGTACCACTTTCTTGAAAATGGATTGATTATTTAAGGAAGCCATATTTATTGTAGAAGAACTCGAGGAATACATATACACGAACACAGAAGAAGACCAAAGCTAAATTCTACAGTCACTCATAAACCCCCCACCGAAGCTTGTTCTATATGTTTCTTTCTCATCGCTTTTGCTGAGTGCATAGTTTTTCTTTTTAGACAAAAACCAGATCTAGTTTCATAATTTTTTTCATTCAGCAATACATTGGGAATGTTTTTGTCTATGTTAAAAACAAACAAACCACATGATCACTTGAATGGCTGCCTAATGTTTTATTGTTTGCATAATTCAACATTACTCAACTTCCTTGAAATAAGCATAGAGACACATTCCAGTTTTTCACTTATAATCATCATTGCCATAACATCTTCACACATGTATCTTTGTGCAGTTAGCAGAATTTTGCTTTGGGGTGAGTTGCTCCAGTGGGATGGTGCGACAAAAGGTATGTATATTTTGAGGTCTTTTGATACACAGCATCAGACCACCCTGTGATTAGCCCTCCCTGTCGCAGAGTGTGAGTGTGTGAGGAATTATTCTTAAACTAGTCAATGTAGTTTTTATCTGTCTGGATTAATGAGGATCATGCTGCTCTAGGATTCTTTCTAGTGGATGGTATGGGGTCTGATTCTCTGCTATAATGTGCTAGTGTACCTGGGACAAAAGGCATTGAAACCCACGTTCTCTCCTAAATCCCTGCACCCAGCATTTGTATCCTCCTGCTGTGATCAGGGTGGGGTGAAACAGCATGGCGGAGCTCTCCCAGCCTTCTAGGGTCCTAAGAACCCACTGGTCTTTCAGACAGGGAAGGCACAAACAAACCCCACCAAGTTGCCCAGCTTCCAGAAACACCAAAGCCTATGTGATTGAGGCTCAGAAGCGCCTACTCTTTTACAGTGACTGCTTTGGGCGATTTTTGGCGACTAATGGTACTTAGAACACTTAGGGTAGTGGTTCCCAGCCCTAACCACACATTAGAATCATCTGGGAGAGGTTTGAATCTATTCTCATGCTGGGAGTTCACCCTACTCTATTTAAATTAGAATCTCTGCAGTTAGGGGACTCAGAGTTTTAAAGTGCCCCAGGTAATTCTAATTAACCCCAAGAACATTAAGTGACCCTTGTTAGAGAGAGAAGATGCCACCTGGAGCTTTGGGGAAAACCAAACCCACACATTTTGAATGAGCTCTTCCACAACCAATTCAAACTACTTTAAGCATTTAAAACTCCTCCCGCCTTAGGGCGCATAGTCCAAGCAGCAAATTCACAAGGGTGTCTATTGTGTCAGCTCAAAAACAGGAAAAAAAAAAAAAAAAAAAAAAAAAACTCCTTTCATGTGAATATTTCACTCTGCCAATATGCAGTTTAAATTATCACTTCCAGACAATTTGCTTTCCAATCACCAGACCTAAATTTCTTATAAATTAACCAACTGAGGAAGAATGGAAAGGATTTGGTTTTGCTTTGGGTGGCTGCTTTGTCTCGGGACAAACTGCCCTCTTAAAAAAGGGAAATTTCTTAGAGTTGTCCTAAATCCCTCAGCCCACTGAATTTCATGCTCTTTGGCCCTTGGGTTTCACGACTCCAGCTCAGGATACCCACAATCTCCTTAACAAACCACTCCCATGCCCTTTAAGCCTTTGCTCACATGGTACTTTTCTACACCTGGAGTTTCCTTGAAGTAGGGTTGCTGGAGTTAGCAAATAAACAGAAAGTACGCCAGTTCAATTTGAATTTCAGATAAATAGCAAACAATTTTTTCAGTATTCTGCCGGTTGTTGAGTATGTCTATTCCAGTTATTCTGAACTGGGGAAATAACCACAGGATGGGTTTGGGGACCCACTGCACCCACTGTGAGATGCACCTGAGCCAAACTCTACTGATGGGTTGACCTCCATAAGCCCCTACTCTGACTCCCACCATGAGGTCTTGAGTCCCCTGGAATGAGTGTCAATTGAGAGCTAGTGTCCAGTAGTCCCCAAAGGTCTGGTTATTTCATTTTTCCTGATACACAGTCACCCTGGTAATAGGATGTAGGTCCCTTTGGGGAAAGCTGGAGAAAGATTAACAGTATAAATTTTTGGCAGTGTAGCATGGTTCTTCTTCTAGGGAGGGTTCTGGGTTTATAAACTGGCTCAAGTCTAGAAACTAATTGAAGGGCCTTGACTGTGTTTTGGTGACTCAAGTTAGACTTCTGTTCACTCAGCCTGAAACTCTTCTGTTTATACAGATCAAGTAAGAATTTAGTAGACTGCCCATTATTTCCTTTCTAGGTACCCTATGATCTTCTAGCCACGAGCTTCTGATTCTGATCACTGTTTTGACTCCTCTGTCTGTTACTGTAACCATGCTCACCTTGCCTTGGGTGATTAAGTGCTACTTCTTGGCCCCTGTCACCCCAGGATCCAATTATCCCCATTGCATTTAGGAATCCCAGTTTAGTAACAGCAGTTCTCACTGTAATTTCTGACATACAGGGAAGAATGACCATGGAACTCTTCAAGGCTGCTGGGGCTCCCCTCACTAATATATTTCTCACAGTTGGGTGACTACCAGGGTGGATGAGCAGACTTCACATGATAAATTCACTCTAACCTTCTAATTCTAATCTCCCCAAGCCTTTGGGCACTCTCTACCTTTCTCTACAGCATACCAATGCAGCTCTGGCATTTCAACATCATTTAGCATAGGCTATCTTTCGCTCCATGTTCCAGACAACCAATAACCAGACTGTTAGAGCTCTTTCTAACCCGCCCCCCTCCCCACCCCCAGAACTGTAACATTAGATACCGAATCTCTGCTTAGTGGGTCCATATCAACACTTTATTCAACCTGATCTAACTTTATCCCACACCCTTAATATCCACTCCCACACATATTCCCCAGATTTATGTCTGTATAAGTTGGAAAAGTCACGCAGTTCTTTTGGAGGGTAGCACCCCTCCTCATGGTTCCTATTTTGTACCTCAGCTTCTGGGGCCTGCTGATATTTGAGTCTAGCTGTAAGTTTAGGAGCAAAAAGAGGTAGTGGGGGTGGGTCCTGAGGAGAATCAGCATTGTCTTGCAAGGGGAGGTTGTTACAGATTCTTCAAGCAAAGCAGGGTTAACCTTGGAGGGGGGGAGGCGTGTTTTGAGGGGGAAGAGTGTTGCTACTGGCAGAGAAGATTCAGCAGAATTTAGGGGTTCAATGCACTCAGCTTCACTGGAATCTACCCATATGTCCCCATTCCAGTTTTTAGGATCTCATTCCTTACTAATCAATGCCTTACTTTAACAGTAGACACCCATGAGGTTTTAAGTTCAATTTACATTGTAATTCAGCTAGTCTCAAAATGAGACTCTGGGTTTGTTTCTCAGCAATCTCAGCCCTACAGAAGATACAGGAGATAGGAGCTTTTTTCCCTCAGGGTAAACACAGAGGCTTTCAGGTCATTTATGTGGCCCTTAAGGCGTGAATTTGAAACTCTGAACACATCCTTTTCTTTCCCCACTTTCTCCAGCTCAATTAGGAGCAACCAGGCAATGTCATTATACTATACTCCTTGTTAGACTAAAATGTTCTAAGGTATCAAATACATTGTCACCCAGAAACATTGCCTTTTATAAGTATTTGGCTAGGAGTATCCAATATTTGGAGCATACTCGTACTAAAATATTATTCATTGTTTACCTGAAATTCATATTGAACTAGGCATCCTGTATTTGACCTGGCAACCCTACCTTACAAAAATTCTCTCCTCATCATCCAAAATCTAACTAAAGTGCTATATTCACCACAAACCACTCCAGACAGAAGTGATTACTCTAATTAATTAATTAAAAAATATTTCTTTGTTTTCAACATTTTACTTTAGACTTTTTCTCTTTTTTAAATTTGTTATGAATATTCATGAGATACAGAGCTGATTGTCACTCCTCATGCCCAAGATGTGAAGGCCAGATTCATACTGGCAACATGCCCATTACTGTAAATTGTGTTTGTACCCCATGTCCCCCACCCAGTTATCCCCAACCTCCCTCCCCTCTGTTCTTCCCCTCACTCCACTTTGTATCCCAAGGTATGTTCTCTCCCTCTGCAAATCCGACGTACCATCGTGGTTCTTTCCTTCCTTCTTTCTCTCTTAGCTCCCACTTATGCATGAGTACATGAAAATTTAATAATCAATTAATTACAAACAAATAATTAATGAATATATCATTTATTGACTGCTTTCGTGTGCCAGGCCCTGCTCTAAGTGCTTTATATAGACTGACTCATTTAAGCCTGATTGTAACTCAGAGGTAGATACTATTATTCCCCCCATTTTCCAGATGGAAGACCTGAGTCCCAGAAAGGAAAAAATATCTTGTCCAGTAGCTTACAGCTCAAAGGTGGTGGAGTTAGAATTTTACCCAGTGCCGTGGACTGAATGTTCCCGCCAAACTCATTGAAGCTTGAATTGTGTCTCCCAAATTTTATGTATTAGAAATTTGGCCCTCACTGTGACTGTTGGAAGGGCGGGAAATCCTACTATGGTAATTGAAAGGTGGGGCCTTGAAGAGGTGATTAGATTATAGCACCATGCCATAGTGAATGGTTAGCAATGGTGGTCAGGAGCGTGGTTCTGAGGGCTTTAAAAGGAAAGCACATGGGAGGTTAGTCTCTCTCTGTTCTGCCATTTTCTGCCATGTGAGACCTCTTGCTCACTGTTGCCAAGACCCTCACCAGATGTGTTCCCTGGACTTTTTCTTCCTATACGCTGAAGCTGTAAGCCATAAATTTCATTTTCTTTATAAATTACCCAGTTCCAGGTATTTTGTTACAAGCAACAGCAACGGATTAATACACCCAGACAGTCAGGAACCTGGGCTCACATGTGTAACCATGGATAACGAGATGCAACCCTGTGACCTCTTCTACCAGAAGCTCCAGTAGAGTTGTGTTTGTGTGTCTTCTGGGGCTCTTAACACATTGCTGTTTGGCTATACTACCAGCCTGTGAGATCAGTGGCTGACAGCTGAAATTATGTTTTATTTATCACCCTATCTCCAGTGTCAGGAAACTTTTATTTAAAAAGTTATACTTATTATTCAGCCTTATGAAAAGGAATAAAATTCTGACACATGCTGCAATGTAGATGAACCATGAAGACATAACACTAAGATAAATAAGGCAAACACAGAAGGACAGACAGATACTGTGTGATTCTGCTTATGTGAGGCACCTACTGCAATCAAATTCATAGAGACATAAAGTAGAATAGTGGTTCCCAGGGGCTGGGGGAAGGGAGGAAAGAGGAGTTTTAACAATGTGAGTGCACTTAATGCCACTGAACTGTACACTTAAAAACGGCTAAAATGGTCCGGTCAAAAAGGTGGAATAGACAATCCCCAGAGTCAGTCCCTCCCAGAAATCAACCAATTTACAACTATATAAAAAAGCAACAACAGCCAAGCTGAGGCTGCTAGAGCTCAGGGGAAGAGGAGGAGAGACCCACCAAGTGCATGAAGGCGTGTGAAACTATGATGAGAGAAAGAAAAAACCACTCTGACCATTTTGTGCCATGGCCGCTTTAAGGCTGGAACTGCTGAGCACACAGAGCAGGAGTTGGCAAAAGCCACAGATGTGCCCTTTGGATAGAGTTGCTTGGAGGCAGCAGGGGAGAAGAGGGCCTTGGTGGCCCCCAGGCCAACAAGACCACTAATAGGGTTCCCGTGGACCCACATAGGAGCAAGGAACCACAACAACTAAAAAAATGGAGCCACTCAGAGGCCAGTGAGTCATTGTAAGGCACCAGTGCACAGCCCGTCCCATGGTTAATGTTTGCAGCACGGGCAGTGGGAGAGACGGGCCCACCAGGGGAACACATTGGCAAGGACAGCCAATCTGCCCCCCAGTCAGTGCAGAACCACTCAGAGGAGACTGGTCAGGAATATAAAATTGCACGGGGTGCAGTTTGAAGAAAAGACTCAGGCCCAGATCAGAGTTTCAACACAACCCAGGTGCACTGAGTCTCTGGCGAGCCAGAAGTACCTATAAAGTCAACCACGATAACCTGGGCTACACAAAAAGCCTTCCCTAGGGAAGCAGCAGCAAAGCAGCAATTAAGCTAAACCACAGAGCTCAAGTACTGGTCCCAACAGGAAGTTCCCCCACTTTAGAAGTAACCCAAAGGACACAAAAAAATTAGTTCTGGCTCAGATACATTGCCAGTGCCTCAGGTCCGCCCAGGGACATGCAGCATGGAGCCAGGGAACAGAGCTCCCCCCCCCAACCAGGCACACCACCAGTGCCTTGTGGGCTGCCAGGGGACCTGAGGCATGGATCTGGGGACTGAACGCCCCCCAACCAGGCACACTATGCCAGCACCTTGAGGTCTGCCTGGGGACCTGAGGGTTGGAGCCAGGGACCAGACCCCCCTCCCACAACCAGGCACACAGCGCCAGCACCTCGGGGCCTGCCTGGGGACCCAAGGCATGGATCTGGAGACTGTACCCTCTCCCACAACCTGGTGCATCATGTCAGCACATTGGGGCCTGCCTGGGGACCCAAGGTATGGAGCTGGGGACTGGACCCCTCTCCCACAACGAGGCACACCATGCCAGTGCCTCGTGGCCCACCCGGGGAACCGAGGCTTGTATCTGGGGACCAGATACTCCCCACAACCAGGCACATTGCCAGCACCAAGGAGCATGCCAAAAACATCACCTCCACGTGGGTGGCCCACCACAGCCACCACAATAACTATGGCTGCCATGAAAGCGGCTAGACACCACAACCACAACACAGATGATCTGCTAGTCACTGGAGTGCACTGACACAGGAGAGTCACCAGCAGAGATAAAGAAAAGAAGAGGATGTCTCCACAAAGCCCATTCCAGAGTGACAGAAGAAGCATCTTCTCTACTATAATATTGGGGGACTTGATCACACCTCTCAGCATTGGACAGATCATCTAGGCAACAAATCAACAGAGTAACCATTATTCTTTCAGAAGGAGAGAAGAAATCTAGGGTAATTAGAGGGGGGAAGGCAACAAATCAACAGAGTAACCATTATTCTTTCAGAAGGAGAGAAGAAATCTAGGGTAATTAGAGGGGGGAGGGGAAGGAAGAGGGGGATGAGGTGAGATTGGACAAGGCGCATAAAGAATAAGTATGATTTGCAACAATATATATACTAATAATATTCATTTGGTCAACATATCTCAACATTGAACCCCAAAAATATGTATTATCAATTTTGATTCAATAAAAATTTTTAAAAATTGGCTAAAATGATAATTTAATGTTGTATATATTTTACGATCGTAAGAAAAAAGTTAACATAGCACAGGAGGTTAAGAACTCAGGCTCAAGGTTCCGGTCCATCTGTGCGGGATTGTGGCTCAGCTACTCACCAGCTGTGGGGCTTTGGGCTAGTCACTTCACTATTTCATCACTCAAATGGGATGATAATGCGCATGTCTTTGGGTAGTTGTGAGGATTGAATGAGATGAGATCTGCTGTGTACTGGGCACAGTGGTTCTCATTCCAGAAAATCGGGGTGGGGGGGGTTGTAGACTACTGATGACCAGACACTCATAGACCAATTAAATCTGGCATTATATCTTTAAAACTTTCTATTATTGAAAACTTCCACATGTACACCAAAGTAATGTAATATAGCTCCCATATACTCATTACGTAGGTTCAATATATTTATCAAAATCAATTTTTGATTATATTGTTTTTAAAGGCAAAAGAATTATTGGGTTAGTGCAATGCCTCACATATGGTACTTGTCCAGCAGATTTAGCTGTTATTATTACTTTTATTCTCCCTCTGATTATGAATTTGTTTGCTCAAGCACCTTGATTTTGAAAAGGAATGCTCTGAATGAGAGAGGTGCCTACCAATGTCCCTGGAAATGCATGGCCCTTATGTACATTTTACCAAGAGGGTTTTTTTCTGTGAATCATCCTTGAAGCATTCTGCATTTCACATGGAAAGAAATCAATCTGAACCAATAATAACTTTATTTTTGACTTACCATACTGCAGTGGAATCAGACAGTAAGGGAGGATGGAGAGAAGTAAATAGCATGGAGAATATGGGGAGGAGATAGAATTTTCCAGGCCTCTGGAAAAAGTGCTTTTAATCTAGGGATGTTCTGTTCTGATTCCCTACCCACATGCCAAGGGCAGACATTATTAATCAATCACTGTGCTCTTTCCTACTGAATCCTAAAGCTGCATCAAAATTCTTCCTAAGACAATGCTTTAGGCACCCACCAACAATCAATGAGAGGCAGCATAGGAGATGAGACCCATTTATTATTCTTTTTTTGTACCCTTTTTTGTGCCTTAGGTAAGCAATACTACATACATGGAAAGAAGAAAAAATTTCTGAGAGAGCAAAGCAATAGTCTTTAACTTTCTCAGAATCCACCAGAAAGGACAAAGTCACTCTCATGGGACTATCACAGGGCCTTGAGCCACAGGTCATTTTAAGATGTGGAGTCTTAGAATCCAACCCCAAATGCTAAAGGAAAATGGCAAAACTCTGGGTCTAGTCTGACTTACTGCTCTGGATTGGCAATTGATTTGAAATAAAAGTGTTCCAGTACTCTTCTAGTTACAAAAAATTAGCTTTGCTTCATGCTGCCAAGTATCTCTGAGTCTTAAATGTGTATTTTTCCATCTTTAAATGGAATCAGTAAAAAAAAAAAAAAAAAGAAAGAAAAGAAAGAAAGAAGAAAGCTAATAGAGGTGATTAGAAAAAAATGAAGTACATGGAACTAGTCCAACAAGGGGCAGAAAATGACAATAATAATCACAATGAAAATTTAGTGCATATTTTCTACTTGCCAGACCTTGTGCTAAGGTGACCTATGTGGATTTTCTCATCTCCTCTGCACAAACAACTCTCTGAGGTAGGTACTATTACTATCTGCCTTTTAAAAGATGAAAAGCCTTGAAGCTCAGGGAAGTTAGGTAGCTTGCTTAAGGCCACATGGTTTGCAAGTCATGAAGCTATGGGATTTGAGCCCGGGTATGTTTGACCCAAGAAACTGTACTCTTGAAATTATGCATTTGAGGCCAGCAAAGCAATTTCTTTCAGCATAAAAAGATGACTAAGGGTTTTTTAAGCATTTCTCCTAACACCTCATTGAGGTTAAGGACTTGAACTTATTCATCTTTGTCTTTCCCATTTGTTCGAGTGTGAGCTAACAGTGAGTGAGACCACCAAACTGAGAAGGTATCCTGAGACCAAAGAACAAAGCAGGCAACTCCATGTGGTTTACTAGAGTTTATTATTATTATAATTGATAGGTGGGTACGTACAGAGATCTGGCAGAGTATCAATCCATCTAAGTGCTGTGCAGCTGCTTTCTCTACAACCTTGTCAGGGGAGGGGGAAAGTTGAAGCTTGTAAGGGACATATGGAAAAAAGTGAAGCTATGCCAAAGAGAGAAAGGCTGTGGAAGTGGGAAGATTGCCAGGCACCTCACAGCCTCCTGTTACTTATCCCTGTGATTTTTGGTGTCATTCCCCTTATTTACACAAACATAGCATTCTGTTCTTTTCCCTTCCTCAGTTGCTAAGCAACCTTAGTGCAGAGGAAAGATTGTAACTGTTGAAGCCAGAACTCTGATGGCTTCGAGGATGGAGTGAGTTCTGACCAGCATTCCTACACCAGTGCGGAGCACAATGCTTGGCACATATACCAGTTCACATTTGTTTGAATTAATACTTGACACAATCCGAGGCTTTTAAACTCAGCAGTAAACTCTGCTTGCAAAGAAATTGTGGGTTCTTCTAAATCTTAGTTGCTTGTCCCAGAGCTGGAATAGGTATTGTTCCTGTGGCCATGTTACTTGTATTATTGGCACATTCATTCAACACATATTTATTGAGCACCTACTATATGCTAGGCAGTATAGTAGCAGATTGCTATCAACAGACAGACTCAGTTCCTGCCTTTAGGCTTGCATTCCAGAGGGGGAGAGAGACTTAAGCAAATGATAATAGTAACATGGGAAATAATTAGGAACAAGTGCTACATAGGTGCCTAGAAGAGGCATCTCACCCAGATCTGGGGGCTGACAAAGAGTATTCTGGTGAAAGTAGTATAATATCTGACTCATATAGTGCTAGCCACGTGCCAGGCACTGATCTTACAATTTTACATGGATCACCCTTCTTAATCCTCACATCTATTGTTAATTTATAAAGTAGACCTGTCACCACCATTGTACATGAGAAAACTGAAGCCTGGGGATGTTAGGTAATTTGCTGAAGGTCAGAACAGTAAGAGTGCTGGATTCAAAGCCATGCTGTAAGTATAATTCAGCCCCTTTCCTAATCCACCGTCCTGATATTTTCCCCCATGAGATCTGAAAAATGAGTTGCAATTAGCTTGGAAAAATAGAGAGGGAAGACTGTTCGAGAAAGCTGGGGTGGCAGCTGTAAAACCTGGATTGGACAGCACATCAAGTTTCAAGAGCTGGGAGGTGTTCAGAACCGTGGTGGTGGGGGAGGGGGTGTGGAAGGTGGGCAGAGCTGGGCAGGAGTCAGATCTGAAGGGCTTCATCCAGCCCTTCGGGGGAGGGTAGCTTTCATCCTGGAGACACTGGTGAGTCATCAGAGGGTTTTATCCGGGGAGTGGTAAGATCAAATTTATCATCTAAAATGCTCACAATGGCTACTGAGGAGGCTGATGAGGACAGAGAGAGGAGGAGGAGGTGCTGAGGGTGGAGGTGGGGGAACCATGTGGCAGGTCTAGGACTAGGGTGAGATGCGTGAGATTCCTAGGGCTCTCACATGGCCCCGAGAGTGGCGGCTCCTTTAATTTTGTGCCCTGGGGGCTCGATTACCTCACTTTAGTCCCAGCTCTTTGGGCAGCTGCTACAAGAATCTAGACTGAAGTAGCGTAATCCAGGCCCACAAAGGACATCAGTTAAGCTGGAAACTCATACAAATGGAAAATCCCTTCCACCTCTTGGGTATTTTTATGTTCATTTTTGACTATTAGCTCTTATCATTGCTCAGTTCATTTTAACTTTGACATCAGAAAGGGTGGGACATTTCATGGGATGGAAATCTCTTTGAGGTTCCATAGTTCTCTCTCTCTCTTTTTTAATTGGCAGTGGAGTGGTGAGAGGCAGGAGAGGGAGAGGAGAGAGCAGCGGAGGGGGCTAAAGTAAGGGAAAGTAAGACATAGGATTAGATAAGAAACTTCTTTGCAAGAGTGGAGCCAAAAGATAGATAAAAGCAAATTCCAACAGAGTGGAAAGGTGGAAAAATACCACCTTGAAGTGAAAGATCCATTCTAAACGTGTGAATGGCACTTTCTCAGCATCACTGCAGTGTTTTGAGGTCCTTTTGTGAAAGACACTGTTCACAAACTATGCTTTAGTCTTTAGCTACATTTTATCCAAAGGCCTTAGGAACCTGTGGGGCTTGCTAAGACCCAACCAACTTAGCTTCAACGGAAAGCCGGTTTGATGCCACTTGCTGGAAGCCCTGGGAAATTCTTAAAAAATCATAAAGATTAAAGTGTTTTTGAAGCTGATTTTAAAAATGCATAACACAAGAGTAAAGAGTCAAGTATAACAGAATTTAACTGAGATGCTCTTTGGAATTATTGACACTGACGCATATATGCCAGTAATTCGGGTTTCCAAACTGGGTAAGCTTCTGGACTGAGTTTCTTAGAAAAATGGGGTCTAATTTTACCTCTTCTCATTTATTTTTGCACCTCTGAGGGCAATGTTCTGCAGTTGACCATGCACCTGATTTGTTAAAATCTCAGCCTGCTTGTTCCTTTTGCAGCTAAACGACATTTTCAAAATCAACCCTTTGCCAGCACCAACTCACACCAGACTGGATTTGAATCCAGTTCTGTTGCATAGATCCTCCATGAACTTGAAGGAGTTTCTCAACTTCTCTAAGTGTAAAATGGGAAATAATTATGGTGCTGGGTTCGTAGGCTGCCAGAAGCATTAATCTGATCATGAGATAATGCAAGCTCAGAGCTTAGAACTGGCCCTGGCACATGCTAAACATTCATTAAATGTTAGCTTTTAGTGTCGTTAACTATTGGTTTTAACAAAACTTAGAAAATGAAAACCTTGAGCCTTCACTTTTATAAATTAAATGATTAAATCTTACTTTTATTAATGTATAATAAATTATTACATGCTATTAATAGATTAATGTTTATTAATGTATACTGAATTGATTGCATTGTAAATATGTATCTAATGATGAAAAATTATATACTAAATGAGTAAATGGATTAAAATGAAATTAAATGAGTGAATACACATAAAGCAGTTAGAACAGTACTTCCCACATGATAAGCACTCAGATAGTTATTATTTTCTAAACTTGATAACATTTGAATTATCTGGGGTGACTGCTTCAAAGTCACATCATGTTTTGGAAGAGGGCTATCAGACCCCCCAAAAAGTTTGTATTTCTTCACCTTAACAATTCCACCTCAATCCATATTCCCTCTGTACCCTCAATCCCATTTTTCTGTTTAGCCCTTTTCTTCCTCACTTGCTGGTAGTCTGAGAGAGGCAGAAAGAGCAGAGAGGTAAACTGAGGTTAATATAAGTTTATTATATCTGATTTTCGGGGTAACTTTTAATTTTTAAATAATTTCAACTTAACCAGAACAGTTGCAAGAAGAACATAAAGGACTGTAATTATAGCCTTTATTCAGATCCCATATTGTTCACGTTGCTGCATTTCCTCACACGTGCTCTCTCTCTCTCTCCCCCCATTCTCCATGTGTATTTATATACTCGTGTGTCTGAGAGTGCCTTTGTATTTATACCCCTAAATACTTCAGTGCATATTTCCTAAGACCAAGGTCATTCTTTTACATAATCACAGTTCAGTTGTCAAAGTCAGAAAATTTAACATCGATACATTACTATTATCTATTCCACAGTCTATATTCTAATTTCACAAATATCAAACTCTTTTTTTTCATAAACCCAGTCCAGGATTCAATCTAGGATCATCTAGTTACTTTTTTGTCTACTTAATCTTCTTTCTTCTGGGACAGTTCTTGGTTCTTTCTTTGCATTTCTTGACCTTAAGATTTTTGAAAAGCACAAGTCAATTATTTTGTTGAATGATACTCAGTTTGGGTTTGTCTGGAATTTCTTCATCATTAGATACAGATAATACATTTTGACAGAAATACCACCAAGGCATTATCTGTTGCTTTTATAAAGCATCTTGGAACTTGTGTCAGCAGGGGTACATTTGGCTGCAAGTAAGAAAAGACTCAATTAACAGAGGCTAATGAATAAGAAATCTGGGGATAAATAGGTCTAAGTTAGACCTTTATTTTTTTTTTTTTTAATTTTCTACTCTGCTGTCCTCTGCACATCATTATATATGTGTTAATTGAGAGTGGCAAGAGGCTTAAAGAAGAATGGAGGGAAAGATTAAAGTAATTTTCTAAGTTCATTTTAACAAGGCCAACTTGTTCTTTAGAATGAGAACAAAAACTGTAATTAGTACCTCAATATATTATACCACCACACATGACTGATAGCTGATGGTTTTGATACTGCTTCCTCAGAAGCAGAACCTTAGTCAGGGATTTGGGTACAAGCAATTTATTTAAGAAGGGATCCTAGGAAGCACCAGTCAGGAAGGGGGGAGTGAAGCAGAGAAGGACAGGAGCCAGTACGGGGTGCATTGCTGAGCTGGCTACTCCTGTGGGCAGTGTGGGCTCGGTCCCTGGGAACCTCTGGGAGCCACTTAGAGACATATCTCAAAGTAGCACCACCAGAAGAATGAGGAAGATTGGGAATTTATGTTCCAATCCCTGTCATCACTGGCTGAGGGCTGCTCCAGGAGCATCAGCTCCCCACAGGTGTGCAGGCTAAGCCCAGCTGGAAAGCCCTCAGGTGGAGAGTGTCCATGCTGGCCGTCAAAACCTGGCCACCCGGATGGGAAGAGGAAGTGCTGAGGGGCTGTGGACAGTGCCCTTTCTTCCTCCAGATGAAATGGACACTGCTGGCCAGGAGCACTGAACTCTCTCACTTTCTCCCTTGTTTGTATCCCCCTTTCCATGAGGTGAGCATTTATCACTGTACATGTTAAGCCCTGCTCTTTTTTTTTTTTTTCTCATACTACTTCCATTCAGAATCTATTTCAACACCTACTGAAAAAGGAGACTGTGTGGTCTCTGCAGCCAGCTAGACTTGGCTCCAACTCTCCAGTCCATGTGACCTTGAGCAGATAACCTTTCTGAGCCTCAGTTTCCTCATGTGTAAAACGGGGATGGGAGAGCCACTTTTCATGGTTGTAGTAGTGAGGATTAAATGACATTGCACTTGCAGATAAGCACCTGACACTTACTAAGTGGTAGTTATTGTGCAGAGTAATAAAGCATGCAAAGTGGCCTGCATAGTGCCTGGCAAAATAATTGCTTGATAAATGCTGTGTTTATAATTCAGGGATTGGCAAACTTTTTCTAAAAGGGGCTGGATGGAAATATTTTAATCTTTGAAGGCCACATGGTCTCTGTTGCAGCTACTTTGCCATTTTAGGGTGAAAGCAGCCACAGGCAGTATGTAAACAAACAGGCATGGCTGTGTTTCAATAAAACTTTATTGAAAAAACAGGCAGTGGCCCATACGTTGTAGTTTTCTGGCCCCTAGTTTATATCTTTATAATGATTATTACAATCATTACCATGATTCGGGGCAGTTTCTTGCCCACCAATTTGGCAAAGCACAGTCAATTTTTGTCCTTTATGGTAGCTACATTCTACGAAGCCACCATGAATACCGAATTAGCAAATACTGAACCATTGCTCCCAGGGGAGATAGAGGGTTAGGTTCCTGGCTGCAACATTTTAATCAACTAATCAATGCATAAGCTTGTTTTATGTGTATTTCTGTTTTGAGACATCGTATTTAATATATATGTATATATATATTTGATTCATTAACGTTAAACTCAGGGCCAACAGCACTATAACTCACGCCTGAATGAAACTTATCTAACATATATATTTTCTCCATAAAGCACTTCACAGCCGTCTTGCACTTAGGAACACTAGACAGCGCTTCAGCACTATGCCTGGGGATGGGGTGGGGAGTGTCATTTTAAACAGCGAAGCTACCAAAAAGAAGAGAAAGCACAAAAATGAGAAAATGTGGCCCTAAATAGACAGTGAAAAGGACACTTGTTTACAATATGAGAGCTGAAACAAGAAGGCAGGGTGTCTCCTTGTTCAACTTTATCTGGGAATGTGTGTTTTGAGCAGCTAAATTTTTTGTGCTTTGTATGTGCCCAAGTCTGTGAATGACTGCAAAAGTGCAGCAAAGATTGATTTTGAGGTTACAATAAATTTTAGCATGTAGGCAAATTCACAACGGAGTATCTGTAAATAATGAGGATCGATTGTATATCCTTAACTCAGATTAGTCAATCAAATATTTACTGAGCATTTGCTGCAGAACATGAAAATATAAAGCTTGCCCTTAAGGGCTTAGAATGATATGTTTCTCTTTATATTTATTTTATCTTAGTTTTTACTGTTTTTAACTCTTTAATTATATAAGTAACTTTACAAACACATATTCAATGTCAAAACACTAAAATGACGCACAGCTATAAAGAATAAAAAGTAGAAGTTGTTCTTCACGTTCTTTTTGCACTGGATTCCAGTTTTTTTCTACAGAGGTAACCACAGTTAATAGTTGGTGTGATTCTTTTGAGATTTAAACACACGTGTACATGCACAAAAACACTATTTTTTAATTATTTTGTTTTTTATTATTTTATTTTATTTTATCAATATACAGTGTAGTTGATTTTCATGTCCCTTTACAAAAACATTGTTTGAAAAAGTAAATGGGCCACACAGAAACCTGCACATGGTTGTTTATAGCAGTTTTATTCATAATTGCCAAGACTTGGAAGTAACCAAGATATCTTTCAGTAGGAAAATGGATAAACTGTGGTACATTCAGACAATGGAATATTATTCAGCTCTAAAAGGAAATGAGCTAGTAAGTCATGAAAGGGCATGGAGGAAACTTGAATGCATATTACTAGGTGACAGAAGTCAATATGCAAAGGCTGCATAGTGTATGATTCCAACTATATGACATTCTGGAAAAGGCAAAACTATGGAAACAGTAAAAAGATCTGTGGTTACCAGGGGCTAGAGGGAGGGAGGGAAGAATAGTCAGAGTACAGAGAATTTTTAAGGCAGTGAAACTACTCTGTGTGATACTGTGATGGTGGAAGTGTGTCATTATACATTTTTCCAAACTCACAGAATGTACAACACCAAGAGTGAGTCCTAATGTAAATTATGGACTTTGGGTGATAATGATATGTCAATGTAGGTTCACTGATTGCAACAAACGTACCACTCAGGTGGGGGATGTTTGTAAGGGGGGAGGCTGTGCAGGTGTGGGGGCAGGGGACATATGGGAAATCTCTGTACCTTTCTCTCAATTTTGCTGTGAACCTAAATCTGCTCTAAAAAAAAAAAAGTCTTTAAAACAAAAGGTAAATGGGATCACACTATACATAAAACTTGCCTTTTTCTGTTAACATTGTATCTTAAAGAACAGTCCCTGTGAGAGCATAAAGACCTATATTGTATTTTATAACAGGCACAAAGCATTTCACAGTATGATTGTACATAATCTCCCATTTGATGGCTTTTTAGGTTGCTTTTTAGTGTGACAGCATCCTAAGCTGTTTAACAACAGATGACTTTGTATACACATCTTTGTAAGAGGCACTTTGGTAGGGGTTGAGAGCTGGATCTCTGCCATCCCGCAATCTGGGTTTGAGTTCTAGCTCAGTTACTTGCTGTGTTATCTTCTGCCAACTAATTATCCTCTTTGTGCCTCTTCTTCCTCATCTGTAAAATGGGGACATTGAGAGTCCTTACAGGGCTGTGTTTGGGAGAAAATTCACCTCTTTCCACTGTGCCTAACACATAGTAAGTACTCATGTTGGAGAATATGGATATTTATTCCTAGAGGCAGGAGAGTGTAGTGATGAGGCATAGGCTCTTAAGAGGGAGCTAATATGTGTATAAAGTGCTCAGAACAGTTCCTTGCCATGTCCTCAGACATAAGAATGTGCTGTTATACCTAGAAGTGGAGTTGCTGGGTCATAGGGAATATGTACATTTCACTTTAGAAGGTACTGCCATATTTTTTTCCGGGCTAGCTGTACCAATTTACACTCTCAAGGGCCATAGAAGAAAGTTACAGAGACTTCATTTTCTTATCAAAATTTGTTATTAGTCTTTTTAGTCTAGCCGTTCTGTCAGGTACATCATGGCATTGAAGAATGCTCATGGAAGCTTTATTCAAAATAGCCCCAAACTGGAAAAAACCCAAATGTCTATCAGGAGCAAAATTGATAAATACTTGGTGGAATATTTAAAAAAATGCTATTATTACTAGTAGCCTCGGGGTAGAATTGCTGGATCAAAATGTATGTGCATTTTATATTTTAGTACTTACTACCAAGGCACAAACCTCTCATCCCACCCTCCAAAACCCTCCAGGAGAAAGGCTCTACCATTTCTATTCCCACCAACAGCCATGGAGACTGCCTGCACCCTTGCCAGTGCTAGGTACGGTCAATTAGTTTAACTTTTATCAATCAGATGGGTTCATCTTCCTATGGAACTGAAATTCTTACGCCTGGGTCCTGGCATAAAATCAGCATACCCGGGCCTTTGAGAAGGCTGTGGGTGAACTCAAGCAAAAGCAAACCGTTGCATCATCTAATTTGTCACACACTCATTTAGGCTCTTTGGAACATTAACAAATGGTTATCAGGGTAATTCTGAAAAGAAGTGTGGGCAGAGATCCTCAAACAGAATCTAATGGTTTCTAGGGGGGCTTTGATTTGATTGGTATCAAGACCCCTCTGCCAGATGTCAGCAAATCACAGACATTCATCCAGCTGAAAGCCAACTCATTCAGTCTTTCTGGGCAACACATTCTGACAGAACCTGGCACGCTTGGCTTAGGGTGGTGAAATAAATAGGACTTAATTTATATTTTAAAGTCTTTTATCTCTCTTTAAGCCCCTGTGCTTCACTGAAATAAAATTTGATCGAGATGGAGAGAGGGGAGAATGCAACTTTTAATAATGCATGATCTGTAATCTTGGCCCTTTCTTTCTTTGCTTTAACGTTTATTTGGAGGTTTGCCATTTCTCTCTGCTTTCCCTACGTGATTCTTGAGCGATACTCTTTTCTCTTTTCTAAACCGTATTGCCTTAGTACTCAGATAGTTTCAGGTGAGACCGGAAGGTTTGATATCCACTTTGACCAATGAGAGACTTTAGGGGCAAACTGGGGCCCTTACCTTTCTCTTCGTGGACTGCTATCTGCCAGTCAGCACCGTATTGATAAGATTAGCTGGTAATTAACAGCCCACCCCAGCCAAGCAGAGGAGAAGACTCAATTAGCTGAATGTCACTGCATCTAATTTACTTTGCTTATCAGAGATTTATTCTCTAATGACTACACGAAGAAGAGCAGGGCAGCTTTGGTGGAGGTATCTGAGGGGGGTTTAAAAGCTTAACTGTGGTCTCACCTCTCTCTGTCAGCTGGTTTGCCTGCCAGTGAGGGGGCTGATAATGCCAACTTAGGGAAGTAGCTGGGCTGACATACTTATCTCAAGCTTGAGAAGAGAGATTGAATTTCTGTTATTTAAGTCCCTCCCCACCCTGCTTGCTTCTTACTTTGTGAGCTGAGTCTGTTGGTCACATTTATTTGATGAGAAAACTCCTCACATGGCTCGTTAGCTTTAGTTGTAGTAGTGGTAGCAATAACACCACCCACAATAATAATAAAAAAGGTATTTACTGAATCCTCTGATACCCCAGGCACTGTGTTAAAGCTTTTATATGTTGGATGGATCACATTTTTTTGGTTTTTTTTTTTTTGGTCTGGCCGGTATAGGGATTGTTGTACCTGGGACCTTGGTGTTATCAGCACCATGCTCTAACCAACTGAGTTAATTCGTCAGTCCCTGGATAGATCATATTTAATCCTCTAAATCAGGGGTTGACAAATGTTTTCTTAAAGGTCCAGATAGTAAATATTTTAGTTTTGGGGATCAAATAATTCTGTTGCAATTGCCCAACTTTACCATTGTATCAAGAAGGCAGTCATAGAATATGCGTGAACAAATGGGTATGGTTGTGTTCTAAGAAAATTTTAATTACAAAACGGGCTTTTGGCCATATTTAGGCTGTCACCCATAGTTTGCTCTAGATCAGTGTTTCTAAACTTCATGTTGTGATCCATTAGTCATAGAATCAATGTAGTGGGTTGAAAAATTATTTTTTAAAACCACAAAATAAACCAAAAATAGGATGAAAACCATATAAATGCATCACATTTAATATGGATAACTCCTATTTTGTGCAACTTTAATTTCAGATATGCGTATATTATGTACCCATGTATGCATACATATGTGTGTGTATGTATTTGTGTGCATCTGTGTACTGGGTTTGGATGTAAAATGTATATTGGATTGTGGATTACAGTCATAAAGCTTTGAAAAAATACCCCTCTTAACAATCTCCTGAAGTCTCAATATTATATGCATTTTACAGATGAGGAAATAGGGACCTAGAGAAACATTTAAGTGACTTGCCCTAAGTAAACAGCCAGAGGAGCTAGGATTCAGATGACACCAAACACAGCATCACTCATACTACGACAGACTCCTGATGGTAGAGTCCGAGGGAAGAAGCTAAACACACAGGCTGGTCTAGACAGGCGTTTTCTCCTGATAAGATTGCACGTCTTTGAGATACATCTTTTTCCCTTGCCCACTTCGGAAATGTCAATGAGTAGTGAAATGGTTAAAATCCCTTCCAGCAGAAGGAAAATAAAACAAGGGGCAGGAATATTCCACCAATTGAATGGCTTCCTGCTGAAGCAAACTGAAAGTCTCTTTTTCCTTTTTGGTATTTTTATCGCCATTGCTATTTAATCACAATGTATTTTTTCCCCAACACATTTTAGAAAATCAGTTGGAATTGATTTGAGGCTTTGCATAGTCTTGTGAATGAAAAAGCAAAGTGTAACCTATTCAAACAGCCCCTCTTTCTTAATCTAGTAACATGTGAGATGCAATTTAAATGATAATGTTAACCAAGATGCCAGAACAAGGAATGCCTCGAATGCCTCGCTAGGAGTGTTTGTTTTTGTTTTTGTTTAACCCCCACTGAAAGACAAATGGCCGAGACATTTATATCTGCGGCACTTATTAAGGAGAAAATGCTCAACCCATTAATTTTATTGCTGTACATGACGTGCTGAATGTGACACGAGAACGAAGCTCCTGAATGCTGAAGACTCCAGCGGTTCTGCAAGATGGCAACCAGGGAAGCGGGACTCAACAGCAACATCCAAGAAGTCCTAAGATTTCTCCCACTTTCATCCAGGTGTTACAGAACAAGTGTTTCTCTAAGTGACACTCCTTGGAACGTTTTCTCTTAAACTGAAGCTTTAGAGTCACTTTGTAAGTTTGTGTTTTTAAGGCCAACCTTCCACAAGTTGTTTGCTAATCAATTTAAAGACAGGTCTCCCTGGCAACCATGTTTTAACAGGGTGTGGGTTATGCATACAGAAAATAGAATGCAGAATTATCAGAAAAAAATATAAGCAAATGTTAGTTTCAGTAAAAACAAAAATTAGTCAGAAATGAAAGAAAGCATATTAGATTTTTTTTTTAAATGCCCAAATTAAAAAACATATATAAAAAATAAGGGAGAAAGTAAATTATGTACAGTCCTACGACCTAATAAGACTGCCATCCAGAGCCTGGGATTCACTTTTAACAACCAGGGATGCTTAGAAGAGGGGGCTCCAAACTACCTCCACCCCTAAGTTTCCTCCAAAGCATCTAGGGTATTTATACCATGCCATAAATATCTCATATATGCATTGCAGGTTTTTGCATATGAAGGCTTTGTTGGCAAGAGATCCAGAACTGAGAGACTCCCACCTACTTGATATGATAGGATATGCCTTCAAGTGTCAAGCTTTGCTAATAACAATTTCTCATTGTCCAACAAATTTAGTTTCTCCCATGGTCACGAGCTTAAGGGTGGCTCTGGAAAGTTAAAAAACTTCCTGTATTGTGTATGCTTATTGGTTGATTATATATACATGTATACAAACACACATATACATGCATATACATATATACACACATTATTTTGTGTATTTTATATGTATTTTTATTCTTATATTTCATATATAAACACATATATATGTGTATTAGTCTGTTTCTTTTGCTTATAACAAAATATCTGGAACTGAGTAATTTATAAGAAAACAAAATTTATTGCTTATGGTTTTGGAGGCTGGGTAGTCCAAAGTCCAGGGAACAAGTCTAGTGAGGGTCTTCTTTGGTGGTGGCTTCGCAGCAGTGCAGGGGTCTCACATGGCAAATACAGTGGAGCAGAGAGAGAGACTCTCACATGCTCTCCTTTTAAAGCCCTCAGAACCACACCCATGACCAGCCTTATTAATCCATTCATTAGAGTATGATCCTCAGAACTTAATCACCTCTTCAAGGCCCCACCTTTCAATTACCATGATAGGATTTCCCACCCTCAAGAGTTACAGTGGTGATTTAAGTTTCAATGAGATTGGGTGACATCTAATTTATTTTATTTATTTATTTATTTTAATTTTTTAATTTTTTATTTCTCATTTTATTTTATTTTCATTGAAACGTAATTAATTATACATATTTGTGGGGTACAGAGTTGACTATCAATATTTGTATATAATATGTGATGATCAAATCTGGGTAATTAGCATATTCATCTTTATAAAACATAATCATTTTTTGTGTCCATTAACCAATTTCTCCCTAATACCTTCCTCCTTCCCCTTTTCCACTTCTTTTTTTTTTTTTTTTCCAAATTTTATTTTATTTTGTCGATATACAATGTGGTTGATTACTGGGGCCCATTACCTAAACCTCCTTCCCCCCCCCTCCCCCCCCCCACCCAACAATGTCCTTTCTGTTCGCTTGTTGTGTCAACTTCAAGGAATTGTAATTGTTGTGTCTTCTCCCCCACCCAGTTCATTTGTGTATTTATTTATTTATTTTTAGCTCCCACAAATAAATGAGAACATGTGATATTTCTCTTTCGGCGCCTGACTTGTTTCACTTAATATAATTCTCTCTAGGTCCATTCATGTTGTTGCAAATGGCAGGATTTCATTCTTTTTTATAGCAGAGTAGTATTCCATTGTGTAGATATACCACATTTTCCATATCCACTCATCCGATGATGGACATTTGGGCTGGTTCCAACTCTTGGCTATTGTAAAGAGTGCTGCAATGAACATTGGGGAACAGGTATACCTTCGACTTGATGATTTCCATTCCTCTGGGTATATTCCCAGCAGTGGGATAGCTGGGTCATATGGTAGATCTATCTGCAATTGTTTGAGGAAATTCCATACCATTTTCCGTAGAGGCTGCACCATTTTGCAGTCCCACCAACAATGTGTGAGAGTTCCTTTTTCTCCACAACCTCGCCAGCATTTATCGTTCACAGTCTTTTGGATATTAGCCATCCTAGCTGGGGTGAGATGGTATCTCAGTGTGGTTTTGATTTGCATTTGGGGGACATCTAATTTATAGCAATATGTTTAAATTATACATGTATTTAAAGAGTCAAGATTCTACAAAACTTGTTACAAAAACGGTGGTAACTCACTCTCCTCACTTCCTCCCATTTCTTTCCTTCCAGAAGCAGCCACTGTTAATTATTTTAGCTACTTCTTTTGGTAACTTCCAATACCTAAATAACATGTTTATAATGTTATGTATTGATTTTTTATGCTTCAACATTAGCTATTGTCTTTCCTTCAAGGAAAATGAGAATTTAGCCTCTTACCACTCCCTCCCTGCCTCCGCTGCTACCCCCACAATACACACAATACCTGTCTCTTAATCTTCTCAGTGATTTTTGATAGTTCAATATTCATTTTGTTCTGTGTCAGAATGTCACAGCTAAATGTCATGCTAAATACCCCACACAACTAAAGCATGTAATACATGTTCTATGATTTTTTTTCTTTACTGCACAACTTTTTGTTTTCTATGAAGTTAATATTTGCCTTTTAAAAATCGCTGTTTTCTATGTTCTTGTTACTAATCCAGCCTCCAATTCTTGGTTAGTTATGTAACTCTCCTCTGATGACATCCATCTGTATCAGGAAGCTATCAATTTTACCTTCTAGGGGTTCAAAGATCCAGGGACCTTTGATCCTGCTGTTCCTCTGCTTTCAGGGAAAGCAGCTGTCGTTCTGGGTTGTCCTTTCATCTGTCTTCTGCAGTGGATACTCTACTTCTCATAGCCTGTGTGTTCTACCTTCTTGGTTATTCCCTCAATTTAGTTGAGTACTTCTCTCACTAGGTTTCTGGAAAGGGATTATTATTATTATTGTTGTTGTTGTTGTTGTTATTATTATTGGAGATGTTGAATATAGAATCTTCACTTGGAAATCACTTTCCTCAGAATTTTGAAGACACTACTTTACTGTCTTCTAGCTGTTAGAGTTGCTATTGAGAGGTCTGATACCACCCTGGTTTTGACTCTTTACATAGGACCTGCTTTTTCTATTGGGAAATTGGTAAAAATTTCTTTGGTCTTGACTAGGTATGATGCTGGACTTTTTTTTTTTTTTTTTTTTTTTTTTTTTTTTTTTTTTT
>NW_007727032.1:129087-138795 GCF_000696425.1 Galeopterus variegatus
TTTTTGTCTTTTTCCGTGTCCGGCAACGGATCGCAACCCTCAGTGTTGCCCCTGCACCGGACCGGGGACCGGCAATAGGATCGCAACCCTCGGTGTTGCTCCCGCGCCTCGCTCAGCCAGTGAGCGGGCACCGGTCCACATGTGGGATCCGAACCCTCAGGTGGGAGCGCCGCCGCGCTTCCCAAGCGGCGCACTATCCAGTGCGCCACCGGGCCGGCCCGATGCTGGACTTTTGAAGCTGGAAACACATGCTCTGCAGTTCTGAAGAATTTTCTTGGATTACTTAATGGATAATTTTCTCCCCTGCATTTTTGTTTTCTGTTTTCTCTTTCTAAAACTGCTATTGAGGTGTCAGTTCCCTATTTTGCATTCCTTTGTCTTTTTTACTCTCTTCTGGAAAATTTTGTCAATCTAATCTTCCAGCTCTTTTACTGAAGTATTCATTTGTGCTATCCATCTTTAACTTCTGAGGGCTTCTTTCAGCTTTCTAAAGGTTTATCTTTTTAATAGCAGGTAGAACAGTGAGAGCAATGCCCTAGGACATGTTAGAGTAATGCCAAGGAGGAGGATGTGCTTGGAACAAAATGAATGAGGACAAGCGTGGGAGCCAAAAAATGTATGAAAGGTAATTGAGGGGGAGGGCACATCATATAGCTCCTTAAGGAACTCTGACCCTAAGTCATGGAGCTGTGTCTAATCCTAGCTTTTTCCCTGATTTGGAAAAACTCATTTACCCTCTCTGGGCCTCACTTTCCCCCTCTGTAAAATGAGCTGTTTGAATCTCCGAGGAAACTTACAACTCCAATATTCTCGTGGATCTCTGCCTATATCAATATTCTTTCCCCAAGGGAAAAAATCACAATACTTAACAGTTGTATGTATATAACTTATGCTTTTCTAAATACCTATGTAAATTTAACCTCTACCCCCAACAGGACAGAACTTTGACCCCTGAGGATACTACAGAATGATAGTTTTTATTTTTTGGTGGCTGGCCGGTTTGGGGATCCGAACCCTTACTTTGGTGATACAAAACTGTGCTCTAACCAACTGAGCTAAGCCATGGTCATGTGGAGAGTTAATGATAGGGTCAGATTAGAATGAAGATCTTTGGTCTCACCAGCGTTTCTATTGAACCCTGTTGCAGAAGCCCTGAGCAAGTCAACTCTTTCAGCCATGACCAAGAAGAAACTAATTCATCTGAAGGAAAATGCTGATGCCTTCAGAGTCCTTCAAAGTAAACCTACTGCACAATTAGCTGAAGGAAAGGGTTATGCTGGGAGTCAGCACATCAGAAATACATCATTACTCAGCCATTCTGCAAATGTCAGCCCTTTGTGCAGATGCTGGAATGGATTCCATGAAGAATGAGCCCACTCACCCAGCATGGGGTTTACAGCCGCCATGAGCCTGGAGGATAGGACATTTGGGCTGGAGCATTTCAGCTTCCTCTGTTGTTTGAGATGGATTTTGCTGAACTCTTCCTCCTTTAAAGGACTGACCTCTCTAAATCTGCTAAATTGATAATGAGAATGAAGAGGGCCAAATTGATGGCACCCAAGTGCATTTGAAAGTGATCAGAAAGTGCCAGGAACACCATAAATTCCCTAATTAGAAAGTATTGTGTTAAGAGAACAAAGATCAGGTTTGTCAGTTTCAGAGCTGGAAATGCCCCATGATTAATTTCCTCCAGCCTGTTCCTTAATGGTATGAATAGCAATCAAGATAAGTAATCAAGAAAATCAAAGTGTTCTAAGTACTTTAAGGTAACAATGACAATAACATTCAACAACAGCAATAATCAGAGTTATCTTTTATGTATGCATTTTTTAACCACATGCCAGACACTGTGCTAAGCATGTCAAAAGCCTTGTCTCATTTAATACCCAGAAAGCATCATGAGCTAAGAACTATTATTTTTGCCATTTTACAGATGACTTCAGGTGAGTTGCTTAGGGGGCTTTCTCAGATGGTCAGAATCACACAGCAAGTTAGGGGCAGATTTGATGTTTGAGCTCATACTTTCAACATGCAAAGTTCCTCCTTCTTAGCTATTATGCTATTTTGCTTCATCGGGAATGTCTTCTTCTTTACTATTGTCAAATCTGAATGACATGTTGAGTACAGGAAAGGAAATTTACCTTTTTGTTTCTAGTTATTAGGAAAAGCCATCTCTTTTGCAATTTTTTAAATGTGGCAAAATATAAAGAACATAAAATTTACTATTTTAACCATTTTTAAGTGTACTATTCAATGACGTTAAGTGCCTTCCCAATGTTGTACAATTATCACCACTATACATTTTCAGAATTTTTTCATCTTCCCAGATTGAAACTCTGTATCCATACTTTCTGTCTCTATAAATTTGCCTCTTCTAGGTACCTTATGTAAGTGGAATCATTCAATATTTGTCTTTTCATGTTTGGCTTGTTTCACTTAGCACAATGTTTTCAAATTTCATCTACTTTATAACATGAATTTTATTCCTTTTTTATGCTGAACGGTATTTCATTGTATGTATATATCACATTTTTAAAAAAACATTCATCTGTTGATGGAATTTGGATTGTTTCCAACTTTTGGCTATTGTGTATAATGTTGCTATGAACACTGGTGTACAAGTATCTGTTCGAGTACCTGCCTGCAATTCTTTTGAGTATAAACCTACAGGCAGAATTGCTGGATCATATGGTATTTCTGTGTGTCACTTTTTGAGGAACTGCTAAACTGCTTTCCAGAATGGCTACAGCATTTTATGTTACCACCAACAATGCATAAAGCTTCCAATTTCTCCACATCTTCTCCAACACTTATTATTTTCCTTTTTAAAAAAGTAGTAGCCATTCGGGTGTGTTTGAAGTGGTACCTCATTGTGGTTTTGATTTGCATTTCTCTAATGACTAATGACTTTGAGCATCCTTTTATGAGTTACTGGTCATTTGTCTATCTTTTGTGGGGAAATGTCTATTCAAGTCCTTTGCCAATTTTTTTTTTCCCCTTTTTGTCTTTTTTCGTGACCGGCAATGGATTGCAACCCTCGGTGTTGCGCCTGCACTTCGCTCAGCCAGTGAGCGGCCGGTCTGTATGTGGGATCTGAACCCTCAGCGGGAGCGCTGCCGTACTCCCAAGCGGTGCACTGTAGCAGTGCGCCACCAGGCCGGCCCCCCTTTGCCAATTTTTGAATTGAGTTGTTTGTTTGTTGGTTTGTTTTTTGCTGTTGAGTTACTACAGGAGTTCTTTACATATTTTAGATATTAATCCCTTATCAGATAGATTTGCGATTTGCAAATATTTTCTCTCATTCTGTGGGTTGTCTTTTCACTCTTTTGATAATGTTCTTTGATGCACAACAATTTATAAGTTGACAAAGTCCAATTCATGTGTTTTTTTTCTTTTGTTGCACATGCTTTTGTTGCCAAAACATCATTGCCAAATCCGATGTCATAAAGATTTCCCCTTTTGTTTTCTTCCAAGTGATTTACAGTTGTAGCTCTTATGTTTGGGTCTTTGGTCCATTTTGCGTTAATTTTGTATACAGTTGAAAGTAAGGGTCCAACTTTATTCTTTTGTAGGTGAATACCCAGTTTTCCCAGCACCATTTGTTGAAAAGACTACCCTTGGCATCTTTAATGAAAATCATTTGACCATATATGAGTGAGTGTTTATTTCTGGGATCTCTATTCTGTTCCATTGGTGTATATGTTTCTCCTTATGCCAGTACCACACTGTTTTTATTACTGTAGCTTTGTAGTAAGTTTTCATAGCAGGAAGTGAAAGTCTTCCAGGAAAACTTGTTTTAATTCACATGAAATGAAAATTAAAATGTGGGTTATTCTCAGATCAGTTAATACAGAGGAGGTAGCAATCAAGCCATTTTGAAAACTAAGTTTCTGTTAGCATCGTCCAGGCTGCAGACTTCCTCAGAGCTTTTGCCCACCTCTCTTCAACCTTATAAATGGAGAAGGGACAGTACTGGAGGCCAAGGACAGTGTTGGCAGAGGTGTGAACTGGTCTAATCTTTTTGGAGGGTATTTGGGAATAAGAATCATAACTCTAGGAAATGGGCTACTGTTTGACCCAGAAACAGTGTTTTCAGGTAGAGTAATATCAAATGGACTTACACAAAAATTTTCCTGCAAAGATGTTCAACCCAGCATTGTTACCATTGCAATATACAACAAAAAAAGTTTGAGTGGCAGTGGTTAAATTACGGTGCAACCATACAATGGGATACCAGGTGGTTGTTAGAAACATATTGTTGAAGCCTATTTGTAGACATAAAAGATGGTAATAAGCATTTAAATTTCTAAAAAACTATTATATGTACTATGCAATGTCACAATTGTCAGATTTGGCTATCATAAAATATCCATATGCATTCACTGCAAGGATAGACACTGTTATTACTAGTGATTATATTAGGTCTGGTTCTCCAGAAGCAGACCTGAGATGAGAATTCATGTGCAACAGATTTATTAAGAGAGTGTTTCCAGGAGAAACTGGCAAGGGAATGGGGGGAGCAGGACAGAAAAGGGAAGGAAGCAAAGCTGGGATGCAATTTCAGGCCAAGTCCCATACATGGTAACTTCAAGCCTGATTCTACAGAGAAACTCAGAAGTGTAAATTACACCTTAGGTTTATTTGAACCCAAGGCAAGGAAACTGGGCTTTCAAACTCTTTCACTCAGCAGTCATTGGCTAAAGGCCACCCTGGAGATATGTAAATTCCCAGGCACTCTGGGTAAAAGTGCCCCAGTATCGAGAGGGCAGTCCAGCGAGGCAGAATTACAGGTGCAGACCATTGGTAACAAAAACTTAACAATTTTGAGGGAGAGTTGGGCAGAAATGGTAAAAGAAATCCTAGGAGATCTGGTGGAGTACCCCCTTTAGAATTTTCTAAATTTTTGTAGACAAGGAAAATGCATCATTTTTGTAATAATAACATGCTGTTAAAATTATATATGGAAACAAATACCTTTCAAAGTCCTCCACAATGTCATGTCTATTTCACAGAATGATGCTGAGTATTCTGTGAAAAAAGGTTTTTTTCTCATGGCCACGCTGCACTGACTATCCCGGTAATATTCTAATCAACTTATGAGGCTTTAAAATCCTCATTCCAGGGACCAGCTTATATCCTTTATAGTAGTAAGTACAATGAGAACAATAATGGCAACACTTACATGTGCAACTATTCTGTATATTGATATTAATAATAATAATAATAGTGAAGTGTACTGGAGCACTCTATGGGCTGTGTCCCAGGTGAAGCACTTTACATGTACTATCTCATTAAATCCTCATAATAATCCTATGAGTTAGGTATAGTGATTATGCCCATTTCCCAGATGGGAAAACCAAGGCCAAAAGAGGTTGAGTAATTTGCTCTAACAAAACTAGTAAAAGGCAGAGCTTGGGCTCGACATAGGTTTGTCTGATGCTGAAGGTCGTGTTCAAAATCACTGCACTGTGATAGATCCCAATTCATGTGCTTCACCTTTTATATGAGGGTACTTCAAAAAGTTCATGGAATGATTCATATTATCTTTCGATTCTATTTTTCCATGAACTTTCTGGAAGTATCTTCATATTTTAAGAAACGTAAGTCTTGAATTCTGGTGTGGTCCTGTTCTGCTACAATATTGTGCTCCTTCTACTTATATGTGATCCTTAGAATAGTTCTCTGCTGGTTTTCCCAGCCTCATTGGACAAGCGATTTTAGCTTCTTTCTGTTCATAATCTCTTGGGAAAAGGGCTGATGTATTTTGTAAAATTATGAGCAAAACCCCATCATTATCCATAGAGAATACCTGCCCCATTGCCTGCTGGGTCAAACATTTTATAATATTCAAACTTCAATCATCTCATTCCCCAAATGATAGCTTTCTCTGATCTAAAGGGAATGCTTACCTTTTTGTCTGCTGCAAATACATGTGGTAAAGATAGAGGCCAAGGGGTGTATTATAACGTGAAAAAAGCATTTTCCAGGACAGTTAGAATAAAGGTGATAATTTTAGAAATTGCCAAATAAGATAAATGGGTAGCTTCCTTCTTTTTCCTAACCATTTTTCTTTCATCATCAGCTTAAGACTGAATTTCTGGCATAGAACGCCACATGACACAGGTTGAAAGAAATAGCAACAAGCATATAGTTTAAAAGAAATTGAGAGGATTTAGTTGGCTTTCACAGGTTAAATTTCTATCCAAGAATTAATTTGTTTGCACCACACTCATAACTTTCCAGATTTCTGTTTGCTTATGTATGGCCGGGGGTGGGTTGGGGGGGTGGGGAACAACTCAGTGCTAAGCTGAATCTAGCGATTAGGTTATGTTTTAGTCTGTTTTGTGTTGCTATAACAGAATACCTGAGACTGTGTAATTTACAAAGGGAAGAGGTTTATTTGGCTTACGATTCTGGGACAGCTGCATCTGGCACGGGCCTCAGGCTGCTCCTACTCATGGCAGAAAGTGGCAGGGAGCCAGCGGGTACAAGCAGATCACATGGCGACAGGAAGCAAGAGAGAGAAAGAAGGTGCCAGGGTTTTTTTAACCAACGAGCTCTCGCGGGAACTAATAGAGTGAGAACTCACTCATTAATTCCCCCTCCCCCAGGGAGAGCATTAATCCATTCATGAGGGATCCGCCCCCATGACTCAATCAGTTTCCAACACTGCCACATTTGGGATCAAATTTCCACATGAGTTTTGGAGAGGACAGCACATCCAAACTCCATCAGTTTAATTACTCAGACATCCATTACTGAAAAACCTGATCCCACTTGGAGTTGACATTTGTTTAGCAATCTCTGATACTAACTTTCTGCTTGACTGATGGCTACTAATTTTGATAGCAGTATGTGAATGTCAGTCACAAATCGAAACAGACACACAAGCTCTAGAACCCATTAAACCAGTTGCCATGATCACATCCCCAAATGTATGTTGATTCAAAATACAGGCTAAAGAGATTTAATTATGTTCTGAATGGGAAACATTTATGCTTTGGATTTGCTCTGGTTGGGAGATGCAAAAGAGAAAGGAGAAGTAAACGAAGCAGAGGGACCTTGGGGAATCTAGGGAGCATTATGCCCCGCTGACAGGTGCAAAGAACAGACTTAACATCTGTGAAGGGAAAGTCAAGTACTTAGGAACAAGGTGGTGGGAAATTAAAGCACCAAGAGACAATTAAGCTGCTCCAGGAAATAGGATGGGAAACTGATTGTGTTTGTCTCAATCAAGAGATGTTGCACCTAAAAATAAAGAGGGGGCCCATCAGACTTTCTTTTCTCCCTCTTCTTTCAGCTCATTGATGTTGATTTGTTCTTAAGCATGGAAAGAAGACTCACGGAGTCTGGTTACATTGTCAGGCCATGAAAATGAGCACTTAAAATGGAAACAGTCCTCCCAACTGCATGTGCTCGAGGCATATGGATTTGGAAGAATTTCACCCACTGTTTTCAGGGAATGGTTGCTCTGTGGGGTATCTCTGAGACCAAGGAGGCTAGGGTTCTCATTCTGTTTGCTTTTTATTTAATTTCCTTTTTCAGATAAGAAAATGGAGACTTAGAGAGGACAAAGAACTTGAGTGATGGTCAAGTGTCATGCTTAAGCAAACGGGTTCAAATTCTGGATCTGGCACCTGCTGAATCACTGTGTGATGTGAACAAGTTTCAATCTCTCTAGGCCTGCTGCTGCTTCTGTAAAGAGGAATGAAGATAAGAGACATGATGACATAGTATTAACTATTAGGATTAACTGGGATAACGTATGTAAAATGCACTATATTTATTTAATGTAGATTTATTGAGCACTTATTATGTCCCAGGTAATGTTCTACATGTTACATAACCTTGCTTTCTGCCCTTGGTGAGAGATATAGCTAAGAGTGGAAGCAACTGACCTTATCAAATATCTACTGTGTACCCAGTCACTGTGATTCTCTTTTGCACACATGTCATTCTTTCAGACAATCTTAAGAAGCAGATGCTATTTTTATCCCCATGATGTAGATAAGAAAACTGAAGCTTCAGGAGAGAAATTCAGTAACTTGCTGAAGGTCACACATCTTGTGGATGGCTGAGCTGGATGTATTCAATTATTTCCTTCAACATATATTTATTGAGCATCTACTCTGGGTCACACACTGTGCTAGAGGTGGAGAATGAAAAAAATAAGCAAATAGGACAGGCTTTCTGTCCTAATGGTGCTTACATTGTGGTTGGGTGGCAGGCAACAGCTCATTGTACAACTGAGATTTACTTCTGACTGTGACAGCTTTTAGGAAGAGCTGAATGTCTGGCATAGGACTCCGCATGACACAGGAAAGAAATAGCAGCAAGCATATAGTTTAAAAAAATTTGAAAGGGTTTAGTTGACTTCCACAGGCTAAATTCTATCCAAAGATTCATTTGCTTACACCACACTAATAATTTTCCAGATTTTTTTGTTATGCGTGAGGGCTACAGGTGGGATCTGACCTGGTTTTAGGGAGTGACATTTAAGCTGAGATCAGGAGGGTGGGGGGTAAGGAATGTTCCAGATTGGAGGCCCTTTTCATTGTATACTTACTTCTCATACCTATCCCTTCAGTCTATTAAAAAACAGCACTGGCTTCAACTCTGGCCATCAGTGACTTTCATTCTTTGCTTTGCCAGCTTGTCTGACAGTCCTGGGCCCTGACAGATGAGTTTTCTCTGTAAGAGGGATTTTGACATCATTTCCTAGAATAAATCTTTTTCTTGACCAAAGGCTTGTGATTGGCCCTTGGCAAATTGCAAGACTGAAGACATGGTGTGTCTGTGTCTCTGTGTGTGTGTGTGTGTCTTGTAGCTGTAAAAATGCCATCTTTAATTAGATCTCCTAACCATCCCAATTCTCTGTCCTTGTTCAGTGAAGATGGTTGTTTTGAGTGACAGGAAGGAAATCTGGTGAGCTCCTGGCACTGAAAGCTGAATAACCCTCTTCCCTGCTTAACCACAACAGAAAACCCACTCAGCATTAGGGCTGAGGGACAATTGAGTTGTCAAACACATCCAAAAGAATTAATGAGGCTGTTTTCATGTTTTTTCTTTGGGGAAGAGAAGGAAGGCAGCATTCTCAGACCTGAAGGACTTTGAATTAAAAATGAGAGGCATGAGAAAATTCTTTTCACTCTTTTTTAATTCAATTTTATTAAATACTTTGTGACCCTTGGCTAGGGAATGAGGAACTCAGACATTAAAGGTCTCCTCTACCCCATCGCTCCAGGGGCTCTTAATCTAGTGCAGGAAACAGATACATTTAAATAAGCAACTTTCATGGTGAATAACAAATGGTGGCGAGGGTGTGGAGAGAAGGGAACACTCCTACACTGTTGGTGGGACTGTAAATTAGTACAGCCGCTATGGAAAACAGTACGGACATTTCTCAAACAACTACAGATAGATCTTCCATACAATCCAGCAATCCCACTGCTGGGTATATACCCAGAGGAATGGAAATCATCATGTCGAAGGGAGACCTACACTCCCATGTTCATCGCAGCTCTGTTCACAATAGCCAAGACATGGAACCAAACTAAATGTCCTTTGATGGATGATTGGATAAGGAAACTGTAGTATATATACACCATGGAATACTACTCTGCCATAAAAAAGGATGAAATTCTCCCATTTGCAACAACATGGATAAACCTGGAGAAACTTATGTTGAGTGAAACGAGCAAAGCACAG
>NW_007727032.1:139795-165912 GCF_000696425.1 Galeopterus variegatus
AAAGAAAGACCACAGTGGTGTGTTGGACTTGCAGAGGGAGAGAACATACCTAGGGATACAAGTGGAGTAGGGGAAAGGGGGAGGTGGAGGGAGCTTGGGGTTGATTGGGTAGGGGACATGGGGTACAATCACAATTTGTGGTAATGGGCATGCTGCCAGTATGGATCTGGCTTTCACATCTAGGGCACAAGGGGGGACAATCAGCTTTGTATCTCACAAATATTTATGACAAATAATAATAAAAAAAAGCAAAGTGAAAATACAACTTTAATACAAAGTAAACTGTACTCATTACTTAGCACAATGTCTACACCATAGTGGGCACTGTATTAGTCAGGGTTCTCCAGAAAAACAGAACAAATAAGAGATGCATAGATACATAGAAAGAGATGTATTATGAGGGCTTGGCTCAGCTGATTACAGAGGCTGAGAAGTCCCATGATCTGCCATCAGGTCTCTGGAGAACTAGGATAGTTGGTGGCATGGTTCCAGTTCAAGCCTGGAGGCCTGAGAACCAGGACAGCCAATGGTGTAAGTCCCAGTTTAGGTTCAAAGGCTCAAGAACCAGGAGCACTAATGTCTGAAGGCAGAAGGTGAATGTCCCCGCTTGAGCAGAGAGCAAATTTGCCCTTCCTCCATTTCTTGTTCAATTAGGCCCTCAGCAGATTGGATGCCCACCCAAATTGGTGAGGGTGATCTTGTTTACTCAGTCTACCAATGTAAATGCTAATCTCTTCCAGAGACACCCTACAGACACACCCAGAAATAATGTTTTACTAGGCAACCCTTAGCCCGGTCAAGTGGACACATAAAATTAACCATCAAAGGCACTTAATAAAGGTTTGTGGAATGATTGAGTACCCACATGAATGAGCAGATGAACAAATGAATGAGTAAATAAATGTCCATTAGAAAGCACCAGACAAACTGAGGTGTGCATTTAGCAAAGTATGTTATTAGGGGTTGCTTTGAGAATTGGTAGTTGATATACATAGGACTTGACTATAAAGAAGAAGAAAAGAGAAAAAGATACAGAGAGTCACAGAAAAACCTTAAGACTCAGGTTCAGGGGTCTGATTTATGTTTGACTGTGTCACTACTTACCTTGGAATATCATGGTGGGTGGTATAATGTTCAGCAGTGATGCTCAAACTTGATTGGAATTGCCTGGGAGTCTTGTTAAAACACAGATTGTGGGGCCTCACCCACAGTTTCTGACTCAGTAGGTCTAGAATGGAACCTGAGAACTTTCATTTCTGGCAATTTCCCATGTGATGGTCATGAGGCTGCTCTAGGGACCACACTCTGAGACTCACTGCAGGATGGCTTCGAATAGGGACTTTGGATTCAAGCTACTTGAGTTTTAGGGCTGCCATGTAAAATATGCTTGGATAAAGCAGAATTTCATGTAAATGACAAATAATTTTTTAGTATAAGTATTTCCCATGTGAGAGGCATCCCAAGTTTTTATATGCTACATCTGGCAATCCTGCTGGGTTTAGCTCCCAGTGCTGTCACTTTGGAACCATGCTATTTAAGCCAAGTCATTTAAACTCTTTGAGCTTCCATATCCCCATCTACAAAATGGGGATAATAATAATACCACCTGTCTCCGAAAGTAATTATGACGATGAAATAATTGCATAAAGGACTTAGCACAGCCTTGCCTGGAGCAAGCACTCAGTAAATGTCAGCTATTATTATTCACCATTAACCTCAGGTGAGTAACTTTTTGGAGGAAAAAAAACATTATGCAGAGTGTTTTGTGAAAGGATTTTATGATTCAGCCTTTTAAGTTTTAAACTAGGAAATATTGCTCTTATTTGAAAAGGTCCTTTTAGCTACTTCACTCCCATTTCTTTAATAGTAGATTATAAAAAATGGATTGGCTGATTACATCTAAAAGCTTCTTTTTCAACAACTCCCACCCAACCCAAGGCAGGATTTGGCTGTCCTCTCTGGTATGTCTGGATGTCAAATTTCAAAGGCAAGTCCCCGAGGATAGGGCTGGGACCTGCCTCTAGGAAATAGACATAGCCCTTCTCTACCTGCTATAAATAAAAACAGGGTGAGAATATGAGCCAGAGAGAGAGAGAGAGAGAGAGAGAGAGAGAGAGAATGCTTTTAATGTAGAATCTACTGGGGGCTGACTCCATTCCTTGGAATTAAACTTTCCCTTTATTATTACAAACTTAGGTCCATCTTGAGGTTTAGATCTTGCTTTCCCGATGCACTGCATGGAATCATAGCTCATTTTGGAAGCTAGAGAGCCAGTAAGGTTCAGCCAGAAATGTGCTCGTGGGGGGCTGAGTAGTCTAGGGGGCTCAGTGTTGGACTGAAATGCCTGGGCATTTCTTTGGCCTTTGGTAAAATGAAGTTGACTAGATCAGTATTTTTAACCTGTAGGTTGCAACCTGTTAGTGGGTCATGAAATCAGTTTGAAGGGTCATGACCGGTACTATTTTATTTCAGTTTTTTAGAGAAGAAATAGAATATGAAAAAATAGAATTGAAAATGTCAGTGTGTAGTGCTGTACATAGTAAGGGTAAATATTGTTTTGTGAAACTTTTGAATAATATTGAGTGAAACGAGTCAGGCAGAGAAAAAGAAATTCCACATGTTCTCACTCATTGGTGGGAGCTAAAAAAAAAGAAAACAAACAAATTAATTCACCCACACACACACACACACAAAAAAAACCGGGGGGGGGGTGGGGAAGAAGATATAACAACTATACTTTCATGAAGTTGTTACAACAAGCAAACGGAAAGGACATTCTTGGGGGGAAGGGGAGAGAGGGAGGAGGGAGGGAGGTGTCGGTGATGGGCCATAATAATCATATACAGTGTATATTGACAAAATAAAAATAAAAAGAAAAAGAAAATAAAAAAAAAGAAAATGTCAGTGTGTAGTGCTGTACATAGTAAGGGTAAATATTGTTTTGTGAAACTTTTGATACCTATGTATATGTATGATTAATATAAAATATATACAACATTTCATGTGTAATGGGTCATGGAATTTGGAAGTCATGAGAGAAGGTAATAGCTAAGACCACTTCCAACTCTGCAGCATGGTGCGCTAAAACAGAGGTTTTTAACCTGGGTCAATTTTGTTTCTCTAAGGAGATTTGGCAATGTCTGGAGATATTTTTGATGGTCATGACTTTGGAGGAGAGATTGTGTGCTACTGGCATCTAGTGAGCAGAGGTGAGGGATGCAGCTAAACATCTACAGTGCACAGGACAGTCCCCATGACAAAGAGATATATAGCCCCAAATGTCAATAGTGCAGAGGCTGAGAAACCCTGTTCTAAGAGTATCTGTGAATAGAAACACTTATCAATAGTAGCCTTATTACTACTAGATAGCATTTATTGAGCACTTACTATTTGCAGGAGCTCTTCTAAGTGCTTACAATACTGAGCTCTTTTAATACCTACAACAGGTGGGATATAAAATTATGTCCTTATCTCCCTTTTCAAATGAAGAAATCAAAGCATAGATGATCAAGGGTTGTCCAAGTTTGCACAGTTTGCAGAATTAGGATTCAAATCCGAGAATTCTGGTCCCAGATTCCTTGAAACAGTATCTTATATTTACATAGCACTTCACGGTTTCAAAGCCTTTTTTTTTTTTTTGGTGGTAAAATACTATACAATAAAAGTTGCCATTTCAACCATTTAAAAATGTGTAATTCATGGCATTAAGTACATTCACAATGGTGTACAAGCACATGGATCATCACTATCAATTCCAAAATTTTTTACCACCCCAAACAGGAACCAGACCCATTCAACAGTCATTCCACATTCTCTTCTCCCCTCAGCTCCTGGTAACTTCTATGAACTTTCTGTCTCTGTGAACTTGCCTACTCTAGATATTTCACGTAAGTGAAATTATGTAACATGTGGTCTTTTGTGTCTGGCTTCTTTCACTTAGCATAATGTTTTCAAGGTTGGTCCATGTTGTAGCATGAATCAGTCCTTCATTTATTCATTTGGCTGATTAATATTTCATTGTATAGCAACATCACATTTTGTTTATTCATGTTATCTGTTGATGAACACTTGGGTTATTTCTACCTTGCTCACATATCTTATCTCATTTGGTCTTCACAACAGCCCCATGAAGATCTCACATGTTTACACATCTGAAGAACAGAGAGGGTGAGTCACCTGCACAGGGTCACACAGCTAACCAAGGCACGTCATTCCTCTTCATGAAGAAGAAAGGTGTGTATATGATGCAGCAGAATTCTAAACAGTGGCTGCCTTCTGAAGCGGGAGCTGAACTTAATTCTCATTTGCATGGAAATAGTGGTAGGCAGAATCCCCTCAATACTCATATTATACTATTTCTAAGTGCTATATTTAGACATATGTGAAGAAACTTCAAATGGGAATAAAGATCGTCTTCATTGTGCAAGAAGAATACTATTTCATCCCTGAGATTCAGTGCCATGGCTTTCACTCATTTTCTATTTGATAAGGCTTCCTTCACAGTTAATTCATTCCCTCAACCTGCATTGATAAAGAGCCTACTATGTGCCAGGCACTGCTCCAGGCATGCAGTGAGGCAGTGAGCAGGATGGACCAAGTCCCTGACCCCGCAGAGTTTCCATTCTAGTTGGAAGACAGGTGATACACAAGTGAACACATACATGAGCAGTCCAGCCCTTAGAGTAAAGGGCGAAGAGTATCACCTTGCTCTTGAAACATCTACTGATTCTAATGATGTCCACAAGAAGAAGATGCTGAGCCCTGAGGCTGGAGGATAAACCCAATTCCACCCCCTCAACTCACTATGTTCCTAGAAATAACAGTGCTTTTGTTAGGATGCATTGAGCACAACATTTTCCCCTGATCCTTGGGGGCCTTGTAGAGGGAGAAACAACCTACAGCTAGATTCATTTATGTACTGCTTTTCCCGCTCATATTCTTTCCTGGAATGTGCTCTACTTAGGACAACACTTTCAGGGTTCAAGTTTATCATCTATAATCAGCAACCAGTAGACTTTTTCTATAACAAACCAGCTAGTAAATAATTTAGTCTATTACAGTCTCTGTGGCAATCTCTCAACTCTGCTATTATAACATGCAAGCAGCCATAGACAGTATGTAAATGAATAGATGTGGTTGTCTTCTGCATTTGAAACTTTATTTATAGACCTTGAAATGAAATTTCACATAGTTTTCTTGTGTCAGGAAATATCCTTAAAAATTTGCTTTCAATCATTTAAAAATGTAAAAAATATTCTTAGCTCACAGGAGGAGGGCTAAATTTGGTCCAGTGGCTATAGCTCATTGACCCAAATTCTATATCATCCCTCATAAAGAGTCCTCTGGTATCCAAACTCACTACATTCCAAGGCAGATTGTTCCATTTTCAGAAAAGTGGTGTTTTTAGAAAGTATCAATCATTTATTGAGTCAAAATATGCCTTCTTTTATCATTGAAACATATCTATTGACTCTAACAATGTTCATTCACTCAACAAACATTTAAAAAAATTTAAACATTTTAACTTTATAGGATGGAAGTTTTGGAATATACACAATGTTAGAGAGAATAGTAAAATGACCCCCTATGTGTCCATCACCCAGCTCTGACAATTGTCAGCATGTGGTCAATCTTGTTTCATCTCTACCCTACGCCCTGCATGAATTCTTTTAAAGCAAATCCCAGACATCATATCACTCTATCAGCTAATACACTGGTACACATCTCTGAGAGATATGGACTGAAAAATATTACCAAGGTGCCCCAATTGAAACATTAACTGTAATTTCTTAATGTCGTTTATATGTAGTCAGTGTCCAAATTTCCCTGACTCATATTCTTTTATTGTTGATTTCTAAAACCCAGATCAAAATAAGATCTGCACATTACATTTAGTTAGTAAGTCTCCTTTTTAAGTAACAGGTTCATTGAAGTATAATAAGAACACAATAAACTACATATTTAATGTGTACAATTTGATAAGCTTTGACATATGTATATAGCAATGAAGCCATCACTACAATCAAGATAATGAACATATCCATCACCCCAAATTTTCTTTGTAGCCCTTTGTAATCCCTCCCTCCTGTTCCTCCCCACCTCACCATACAACCACTAATTTGCTTGCTGTCATCATAGATTAGTTTGTATTTTCTAGAGTTTTCCATAAATGGAATTGTACTGATATTTGTCTGGCCTTCTTTCATAACCTAATTAGTTTGAGATTAATCCATATTGTTGGATACATAGCTTATTTCTTTCTATTGTTGAGTTGCATTGCATTGGATGGATATACCACAATACACTGATCTTTTCACCTGTTGATGAACATTAGGATTGTTTCCAGTTTTTGGGAGATTAGCCACAGACTTTGCAAAAAATTTGCAAAGCATAGATCCAGCAAAAGACAAATCCAGAGTCTATAAAGAACCCTCAAAATTCAATAATTAGTAAACAACCAACCAGATAAAAAAGGGCAAAAGTTTTAAACATCCACTTGACCGAAGAAGACATATAGATGGAAAATAAGCACATGGAAAGATACTCAGCATCTTTACTTAGGGATAATGTAGATTGAAACCAGAAATAAAATACTATTGCACACCTGTTAGAGTGGCTAAAATTAAAAAGTCTGACTATACCAAGTGTTGGCAAGGATGAAGATCAATTGGAACTCTCATACACTGCTGGTGGGAATGTAAAATGGTATAGCCGCTTTGGAAAACAGATCAACAGTTTCTTTAAAAGTTAAATAAACACTGTGGTAGCAAAATAATGCTCCTCCCAAAGATGTCCATATGCTAATTCCTGGAACTTGTGAATATGTCACTTTACATAGGAAAAGGGACATTACAGAAAAGGAAAAGGACATTACGATGTAACTTAATTACATTGCAGATGTTTTTTAAGTTAATGATTTTGAGATGGGAAGAATATCTTGGATTATCTGCATGGTCCAATGTAACCACAAGAGAGAAGCAGGAGGGTCAGAGAGAGAAATTTGAAGGTGCTACACTATTGGCTTTGAAGAAGAAGAAGGGGCCATGAGTCAAGGAATGCAGTGGCTTCTAGAAGGTGAAAAAGGCAAGAGAACAATTCTTCCCTAGAGCCTCCCAAAGAAGTGCAGGCCTGTCAACACCCTGATGTTAGCCCATTTCAGTGCATTCCTGATTTCTGATCTCCATAATTGTAAGATGATAAATTTATGTTGTTTTAAGCCATTAAGTTTGTGGTAATTTGTTATAGCAGCAATAGCAAACTAATACATACACCTATGTATAATCCAGCCATTCCATTTCCAGTTATTTACCCCCCCAAAAGAGAGAACATTTGTACATTTGTACATAAATATTCTGAAGTCTCTTTTAATCTGTAAGCATTCCCTTCCCTCTTAGATTTCTGACAATTCTGACAAACATCTATTGAGGACCCACTATAACCTTGATCCTACTCTTTAGAGAGATATGGTAAGTAACACCATTTATCTTTCTTTATGGCATATTTTTACATACTCGCATGCCCTGGAGTTTCCTCCCTGGATTCTGATTTAAACAAGATCTGTTCTTCCACAAGGTCTTCATTCGAGTTTGTGAAAGTCCCTCATAAGGGACTGTGATACCAAGAAGTGTACTTAGAAATGAGATGTGGTCTGCTCAGGGTAGTTCAGGATATTATGTGTAGGAAACATCTGTTTTTTTGTCTTCCCAGGATCCTTCAAGTTCTTTGGTCAAAGACACTCCAGTTTTAATTTGGGGCACCATCTTCCTTCACTTTCTTGATCATGTGGTTTCCTTGTGGGTGTGATGGACCTCAGCCCATGACAACAGAGCACTCACATGTCCTGGGCTTGGTCAATCAGAGAACTCCATTGCTGTGGCCAGAGAGACTATTGTAGGAATGGATACTTGGCCCAAGCTGGGTGATTATGGAAATCCCTGGGCTGTCAAATCACTCATCAGTAAGTTTCTGGGTGAGCATGAAAACTGAGTGAAGAGAATTAGGTTATCTTCAAGGATGTTCATTCATGCTAGGAGATCAAGTTGGCAGCAGATTCTTCTAAAGAGACACATATCTAGCTTTGTGAGTGTAGTGGATTGAATTGTGTCTCCCCAAAGCTCCCTGAAGCTTGGATTGTGCCCCCCAAGTTTTATGTATTAGAAACTTAGGCCCCACTGTGACTGTTAAGAGGGTGGGAAATCCTATTATGGTAATTGAAAGGTGGAGCCTTGAAGAGGTGATTGGGTTGTAGGACCCTGCAGTAGTGAATGAATTAAAAATGGTGGTTAGGGATGTGGATCTGAGAGCTTTAAAAGAAGAGGAGAGTCTGTCACTCTCTCTGCTGTCTCTGCTTCCACCATCTTGCAAAGTGAGACCCCTGGGTTACTGTTGGCCATCACCAGATGGACTTTGGACTTCCCAACCTCAGAAGCTGTAAGCAATGAATTTTGTTTTTCTTTATAAATTACCCAGTTCCAAGTATTCTGTTATAGCAGCATGAAATGGATTAATATAGTGAAACATGGAGTACTTTCATTTGGGGACATTTTTGGAGACACTTGGCAAAATGCTCAACATCACTAAGCATCAGGGAAATGCAAATCAAAACCACATTGTGATATCATCTCACCCCAGTTAGACTGGCTATTATCAAAAAGACGGAGAATAACAAATTCTGGCAAGGATGCGGAGAAAGGAGAACCCTCCTACACTGTCAGTGGGACTGTAAATTAGTGCAGCCATTATGGGAAACAGTATGAAGATTTCTCAAACAACTACAGATAGAACTGCCATATGACCCAGCAATCCCACTGCTGGGTACATATCCAAAGGAATGGAAATCATCATGTTGAAAAGATGCCTGCACTCCCATGTTTACTGCAGCCCTATTTACAATAGCCAAGAGTGGGAACCAATCTAAGTATCCATAAAAGGACGATTGGATAAGGAAAATGTGGTATACATACTCAAATGAACACTACTTTGCCATAAAAAAGAATGAAATTCTCACATTTGAAGGAACATGGGTGAACTTAAAGAAAATCATGTTAAGTGAAATAAGCCAGGCACAGAAAGAGAAATACTGCACATCCTCACTCATAAGTGGGTCTCTACACAGACCTGCCCCATGATATGGAAGCTGGCTGCACCTCCATAGGCTCTCTATGTGAACAAGAGGCACACCTGACCTCAAAGTCTCTGAAATGTGTTTAGAAAGACCAGGGTAGAAACAGGAAACAGTAAGAAATAAGCAGGTCTGTGTAGAGACCCACACGGCAAGGACCAAGGTCTGTGGCCTGCCAGCATCTACCCAAGTGGTCTTGGACGTGGATCCCCTCACGCTGAGTGAAAGGAAGTTCTCAGCCCTGAGAATACGCAGGTGAAATTGCAGCCCTGCTGACCCCGGCAACAGCATGAGTGACCCTAAGCCAGAGCCACCCAGCCAAGCGACTCCCAGGTTCCTGACCAGCAGAAATTGTGAGATAACACATGTTCGTTGTCTTAAGCCATTAGGTTTTGAGGTCATTTGTTACACAACAATAGATAACTAGTACACAGAGTCAAAGCGGTATGATCACCTGCGGATCAGTATGAGTTTGCCTCTCTGCACTGATGAGTTGGGGAGATACCTCTGTACGCAGGCAAATACTCTGCATGAGATTAATTAGCCATCCCAGAGAATCCCTGTTATGGCCTTTCAGGCCTTTGCACACTGGATCATAATTGTACCGTTAGTGGGTCATCTCCATTACCAGAATTCAGGCTCCATAAGGGAACTTAAACGTTTTATTTCTTTCCTTACTCTCAGTACCTTGTACATCACCATTATAATTAACATGCATTAAGCACTTACTATGGGCGCTTGCCTGGCACATAGTAAATGCTGTACATTCACTAACTTCATCGTTCTAACAGCCTATGAGAAAAGTATTGTTATATTGTCATTCTGTAGATGCAAAACTGAGACAGAGAAGAATTAAGTATGATGTCACACAGAAGTGGAGGAGGAAGAATTTGAACCCAGGCAGTCTGGCTCCAGAGTTCTTAAATATTTGTGTTTAAGTAAATGAGGGAGTGAAACTGATGTATGACTCCTGATACTTGTCCTTGGGGGCTGGGCTTTTTAGTTCTTCACTGATGTTTTTATAATCCCTTGAATGGTGTATGTTGTCAACATCCTACAGTCTAAGTTTGTTGGACCATTTGTCTATATTCTGGAAGCATCCTATCTCCTTTCCCATCTCTCTGTTTTCTTTGCTAAGTCCTTCACAGAAGACTGAGCTTTCTTCTATGCTTTGGGGTCTTTTATATTTTAAGATCTTCTCTTCACCAGGCATGCAAGCAAAGCCTCTCAAAGGCAAAATTGTAAACATTTATCAGTTCAAGAAATCATGTAACAATGAACTTCTCTTTCAACAAATCACAGAATCTTTAAGCTCATCATTTTATCTGAGAATATCAAGGGGCTTCTCTGGCTCAGGTTGCCACACCGTGACATTTCAAACACGAACTGTCATCGCTTTGGTTGATGAAGCCCAGACTTCTTTGGAATAGATAATGTGGCTTCATTACAATTCTGTGTAAATGTGCCTGGAAAGGGATGATTACATTCCTTTTAAAGAGTGTTGGTATTTTCTTTTCCCTCCAGCGGCTTAATTTGGGTTGTGATGTAAAAGAGAAGCATGGACCAAAACTTCCAATAAAAAAAATTGGGCTCACTCTCCATAATGTCGTGTAGGCTTGGTTTGGCCTTGATGAATTCAGCACTTTAAAGGGTATGTCAACACAATAAATTTTATGCCCTCAATAAAACTTGTGAGTGAGCTCAGTGAGAAATTCCAAGGTCTGGGAAGGCAATTAACATTTGAAATATATATTGAGTTGTTTACTGCGACGTTTTATGTGGCCACAGAGCTGTACCCAGGATATCACTGGGGAAGAATTTCCCTAGGAAATGCAAAGTTTGCTTTCCAAATAACATTGACACGTCAGATTCCTCACTGAATATAGAGAAATAGCCACCAATGAAAATCCAGTGAAATTCTCTAGCCACATTGATGTGATTCTTCTTGTTTTTCATTCCAACTGGCAATAATCTCCTGAGGGCATTTGTTGTCAATATTTTAGCAGCTTAATATCTTCACTGGGGAAGAATTTCCCTAGGAAATGCAAAGTTTGCTTTCCAAATAACATTGACACGTCAGATTCCTCACTGAATATAGAGAAATAGCCACCAATGAAAATCCAGTGAAATTCTCTAGCCACATTGATGTGATTCTTCTTGTTTTTCATTCCAACTGGCAATAATCTCCTGAGGGCATTTGTTGTCAATATTTTAGCAGCTTAATATCTTCAGGGCATTTGTATCACTGTTCTTTGTAGTTCTACGTGTGTGTGTGTGTGTGTGTGTGTGTGTTGGGGGGGGTGGTTATTAATTAGTTTGACTTCAGTTCAAGCCCCAGCTCTATCTCTTAGTCAATGAATGACCTTATACAAGTCATATTACCTCTGAGTCCTTCATTTTCTGCTGTGAGAATTAATGAAATAACAGGTTATAAAATACTCTGTTAATTACAATGTGGTTTATAATTTAAGAAGTCACTATTACTTCTTTGTGTAGCATTAACAAGCTCTTTCTGAGGATGGTGCTAATACAAAGAATGTGAGCAGATCCAAAAATGTCAGCTATACAAGGGCACTTCAAAAAGTTTGTAGAAAAATGGAATTGAAAGATAATACATACCTTCCAAAGAACTTTTTAAACACCCCTCATATGTATTAGTCAGTTATAGTTATATCAATACTGCATGACAAACACTTCAGAATCTCATTGGCTTATAGCAATATTTATTAATTATATATTATTTTTATTATATGCATTTACAGATTTGTTTATTTATTTAATTATTTGCTCATGGCTCTTTGGGTTGGCCAGGACAGCTCTGCTTCACTCTACAAATTGGGTTTCAATCTACACCATGTGCATGACCTGGGGCATGCCCTTTCATAGACAATGACATCAGTGCAAGCACAGTGATCAGAAACACAGGATGTCTTATAAGTCCCAGGCTCTAAACTCACACACTGTCACATTTGCCCACATCCCACTGACCAAAGCCAGTCGTATTGCTGAGCCCAACATCAGTGAGGCTGAGAAGTACATTCCATTGATAGTGACTCATGGCAAGAAAGAAGGAGAGACTTAGGGGAAAAACAAAATCACTTGCCATAAAATATTTGTTTAAGTAAAAAGAAGTAAAGAATCTGAGGTCATTATATAAACAAAAGATATCTAAGAAACATATGGTTGCTGTGGTTTGAATGTTCCTGCAAGCTCACATTGGAACTTAACCCCCAATATGGTGGTGGAAGGTGGAGCCTTTAACAGGTGATTGGATTGTGAGGAAACTGCCCTCATGAATGGATTGACCCATTCATGGAGTAATGGGTTGATAGTTTAATGGGTGGTCTTGGGTGTGGTTCCGATGGCTTCATCAGGAGAGCGAGTGAGGTTAGCTTTCTCTTGCTTATGCCATCTCTCACCATGTGACAACCTGCATCTTTGTAGAGAGTCACCACCAAGAAGAAAACCCTACCAGATGTATTCCATGGACCTTAGACTTCCTAGCCTGCAAACTATAAGAAATAAATTTCATTTCTTTATAAATTACTCAGTTTCAGATATTCTGTTAAAAGCAACAGAAATGAACGAATACATGATTTTCTCTCTTTTATATTCAGACCCCAAATAATTTGAATTGACCTTCAACTCTACAATCCAAATAAGGACTGAATTCTTTCTTTTTCCTGCATTTGACAAAATCATAAATTCTGGTTCCATCAGTGACTCATTTCTCCTTTCAGAAAGGCGTGTACTTACTATTCAAGGTCTCTTGAGACTCTTTGGCTGATTGTGATGTGTCTAGTGTGCTGAGTTATCTTTAAATGTCAATGACCAAGATAGTGAAAGAGTTAATACTCATCTGTTCAAATCAAGTGATACTAGGGTGTGCATGAGACTGGCAGTCAAGAAGAAATCCAAGGGCCGGCCCGGTGGCGCACTGGAGAGTGCGCCGCTTGGGAGCACGGCGGTGCTCCCGCCGAGGGTTCAGATCCCATGTGGAGACCGGTTCCCGCTCACTGGCTGAGCGCGGTGCGGGCGCAACACCGAGGGTTGTGATCCCGTTACCAGTCAGTAAAAAAGACAAAAAGGAAAAAAAAAAAAGGAAGAAATCCAAGGTTCCAGTCCCAGCTCTGCCACCAAACATGGACAAGTCAATGATGTTCTCTGGGGATAATCTATGAGAAAAGAAGCCAGGGAAGCTTCAGGGCAAATCATTTAATGATGCTAACTATTCTCTGTAAACTCTCAATGCAGAAGTCATTGTCTAAATAAGCATTCCTTTCCCAGTGCAGTCTCACAGCATTTTGCCTAAAAGTTGGCAGATGTGACTTGCCCCAGGGTAAAGAACATCTTAAGGAAGATGTTTTAAATGTAGTGTTTAAAAAATCTATAACAATTATGCTGGGGTTTTTAAAGTTCATATAACAATTCCACTGCCGTGGGCTCATTAAATATTTTTGTTTTTCTCATTGTTGATCTAGTAATTTCACTTTTAAGGAAATAATCAGAGATGAGCAAAGAGGTTTACTCATGAAAATGTTCATTGTGGTTCTTTTAAAAAATTAATGTAAAAAATTGGACAGAACTTAAATGTCCAATAATAAGGGACCAATTGAGTAAATTATTGTAAATCTATTTAATGAACTATAATGCAGATGCTAGAATAATGTTTTAACAATTTTAATGACTTGAGAACGTTCTCATAGTATAATATTAGATGAAATATATAAAATAAAAAACATAATATCTATAGCCATCAATTATTTAAAATGCAATAATAATATTCTAAGGAAATTCAGAAAAATATGAATAGTAGTTATGTGAGGGTTGTGAGATTTTAAAAGTGGATTGCATTTCCTTCTTTACATACATACATATTTTTTGACAGGAATTAGGGTTTATTAGTGGGCGTGAGTAAGGAGGGGAGAGCACAGGGGAAGCCCTCACGACTGCAGGGCCCGCAACTTGTCCAGGTTGCCACAGTTGAGGATATATTTGACCCCAAAGCTGTCCAGGATAAGCTTCTCCTGAGCCACCATGTCCTCAGATTCCTCTGCATTAAATTTAGGAAAGCTGAGGCTTCTGGTCAAGATGGCAGAATAGACGGTCCCCAGCGTCACTCTCTCCCACAAATCAACCATAGTACAACTATTAAAAAGCAACAGCAGCCAAGCTGGGGCTGCTAGAGCTGAGGGGAAGAGGAGGAGAGACCTACGGAGTCATGAAGGGGGAGAAGCCACAATGAGAGAAAGGATTGCTCCCACCATTTTGAATCCTGGCCACTTCAAGGTTGGAGCTGGTAAGCACATGGAGTGGGAGCTGGCAGGGGCCACAGCTGTGCCCTTTGTGCAGGGCTGCTTGGAGGCAGCAGGGGAGAGGAGGGCCTTGGTGGCCCTTAGGCCAGCAGGATGACTGGCAGAGTTCCGGTGGACGTGCACAAGAAAGAGGGGCCACGGCAACTGAGAGGGGGAGCCACTCAGAGGCTGGTGAGTCATAGCAAGGGACCAGCACATGGCCCGTTCCATGGGAAGTATTTGGAGTGTAGGTGGTGGGGGAGACGGGTCCACGAGGGGAACTTTGGGTGCAGTTTGGACAACTGATCTGCTCCCCAATTCGTGCGGAACCACTCAGTAGAGACTAGTCAGGAATTCAGATCTGCAAAGGGTGCAGTTTGCTGGGGAGTCTCAGGCCCAGACCAGAGTTTCCACACAGCCCAGGCATGCCAAAGTTCACAAGACCTGGAAGTACCTACAAGGTCAACAATTAAAACCTGAGCTTCACAAAAAAGCCTTCCCAGGGAATCAGCAGCAAAGCAGCAATTTAGCTCAACCACAGAGCTCAAGTGCTGGTCCCCACAGAGCTCAAGTGCTAGTCCCCACAGGAAGTTCCCCCGTTTTAGAAGTAAGCAAAGGACAACAAATTAGTTCCAGTGCAGAGTTTAAGTGGTGAGAACAGTGAATAATTTAACACAGAACTGAACGAAAGAGCAAAATACCCACAGACCAGAGACAAAGTTTGATATTAACTATTAAAGGTCTCACATCACCAAAGAACACCTATAAAACCTAGAAGGACTGGCAGCCTACTGGACTCCCAAGCCAGGGAGAGGGGAAGGCCAGGGGTCTGAGCCATGTCCCCCAACATCTGTAACCAGCCCAGCAAGGACCACTTCATCCAGCCTAGCAACCACCAAGCCACTGCTGGAAGCCCCCTGGTCTCCCCTGCAGAAATGACGGGGGTGCCATGGGCCTCAGACATGCCCCCTTCCTTCCTCCTTCTCCCACCGTATTTTCTTCTCCTTTCCCCTTTCCCCCTCCCCACCAATTGCTCCACAACAATGTTTTAGAATGTAAAAATAATAATAATAATAATAATAATAATAATATTAATAAATAAACTAAAAAAAAAATGTAGTAAAGCCCCACTTCTTTGAGATGTGAATCTTGAACTTGAACTTGGCTCTGTTTAGGGCCCCAATCACAAGCTCCTTATTCTGCAGCTTGGTGTAAATAGACATAATGGCTTGGCCAATGTGAACCCTGGCCACCATGTCCCGGGGCTTTCCAAAGGTACCCCACATGCCAATCTGGAGCCTAGACTGGGAACAGCACAAGGTCAGAGACGTGAACGTTCATGGGAAAGGGCTGTCGCCAAGGTCCCTCTGGGTAACCCATACAAACAACAGGCTGCATATACCATCCAGGAGGCTGCTGTTTGCAGCCATGGCATGCCCAGCTCCTATCCTTCTTTACATTTTTCTACATTTTCTATTTTTGACAACAAACATTATTACATTTTAATTTTTTTTCATTTTTAACAAAGTAATGTGCATATAGGCATGCCTTATAGCTCTTGCACAAAGGGTTCAGGGTTCTGGGTGTCAGAGAAGCAGAAATACCAGGGAGCAGGGAAGCCCCCATCTGAGAAATGGCTCTGGGCTCAGGTGTGTGCTCCTTGCTGGACATGGATTCATCCTATGCTGGCTGCTCCTGGAGGGAAGTCAGAAGCCTTTGGTGAAACTACTTCTGATCGAGACAGGCAGAGCTCCTAGGACCTAAGCACAGACCCAGAACTTGGTCTCGATTAAGGCATTACGAAATCACTCTATATCTCTCTTTCTTACTAGCAACCTCTCCTTCAATTCTAGTTAGAGAAAAAAAACAAAACGAAACAAAACAAAAAACAACACTGGATTTAGACACAAGACTTCCTGCAGCCTCCAGATCAGCTCACACCCTGCAACAAGTGTCTGTAGAGGATAAAGTCAGCTCTGCAGGATTGCCTGATGGCAAGAGTTAAATACACTCAGAAATCACCACTGTGATCTTCATTTATATAGAGGTGCCCCCAGAGCCTGTCTACTGGTCTTATTCTCCCAGTGACATATAGGAAAGAAATAAATAGGTTTTGGTCTGAAGTCATATGTGGTTTTAATACTGAAAGTGATTTAGGTGGAAAGGAAACAGCTCAAAACCTCCTGATGCTCTTTACTGTCTTCAAACAGCCTGAACAGAACATGCAAGAAATACAAGCCCCTCTTTTAAAACACTGACCTTTCAAATCAGTTTCCCCAAAAGTTTGAACAAGGAATCAATGGGCAAAGGAAATGATTTGCGATCACAGTTGAATGGCAGGCATTTTTTCAAAGTGTTTTATCATCTTGCAAGAGTATATACACTTGACTGGAGTTAGTGGCTGTCTGCCGGTGAGGATTTCAAGCTCAGGAACTCAGCACTTGTCTTTCTAGATTGATCTACTCTAACACAAATGTTGCTGCCAAGGTCATTGCTACCCTTTAGAAGATGATGAAATGATACAGTGCTTAAAGTAGACTTGCAAATAACTTACCAGCCCACAGAGAGGAATTTTTTTTACTGGTAATAAACCTTGACTTCTTTTTGAGATAAACCCGGGTACCAACAGCAGCATTTCTTTGTTTCCTTAACAAGAAGCTGAGTTGTAACAAGCTATTTTAAGATCACACATTTTAATTCTGAATTCCTGTTAGGTGCTAAATTACTTAAAAGGTTATCAGGTCTTCCTAAGATGGTCTCAGAGGCTAGAAACTTATGAGTGAGAGAATAAAGCTAGAAGGGAGTAGGAAATACTGTGTGAGTACCACTACCACATCACTGCAGCTGCTACTCCTCCTCCTACTACCATTTTACTGCTGTGACTACCACTACCAGTATTACTCCTGTTATTACTATTGTACCACTCTTACCATGACCACTGCTGCTGTCTCTGTAACTATTATCACTAATAGTAATACTACGACTATTACTACCATTACTGTTGTACTGCTCCTGTTGCTGCAGCAGGAATCCTTGCTGTTGCCTTTTTATTTTTAGCACTTGCTGCATGTATACCACTTTATGTATGTGATGTCAATACAAAAACCAACCAATGTGGGGAATACTGACTCCACTTTTCAAATGAAGATTTTGAGGCTCAAAGAACTTAAGATATTTTGTCCAAGATCACCCAGAGTGAGAGGCAGAACTGCGGTTTGAAATCAGATCTCTTCAAATCTTTTTGTTAGCCAGGATGCTCTAGTGAAAGAAACAAACACAAAAACCATAGCAGAAGATTCATCTGCTCTATGACTGTAATTCCCATATGAGAAGACAAGAACTGTAAGAAATTCAACAAGGAAACCCTTGTTATAAGGACATGGGTCCAGGACGCCCTTCTCATAAATGCTTCCCAGCTGCATCTCTCTTCTCTTTCTTTCTCTCTCACACACACTCACACTTTTATATACATATGGGGTATCTTTGATTGAGCCATAATTTCACTTAGCTGACCTATTTTATTTTAAAAGAGAAACGAGCTAATGCCCTAGGTTTTGGAGAAGACTGACAAATCCCTGTTTATCTTTCTGCTTACTGCTCTTATTCTAAACCCCAAACTCAAGTTGACAATTTTTCTTCTTAATAGGCTTGAGTATAAGAAACCTGGGGGCTTCCATCTGCCTTCCTCTTTCTCCTTTCCCACCCTAGTCTCAACATTTATACATAATCCATTTCCTGACAAACAGAGCACATCACAGGGATGTCTGTTAATTATTCCATTTGATAAACACACAGATTGAGTGCCTAATCATAACAGCTAGTACTTTTTGTGCTAGTACCATAAATGAGGCCCTTTGTACACATGTCATTTCAACCTTACAACAGCCTAAAGAGACAGTGCCATTATCATCCCTTCCGAGAAGCCAGACAGTAAGACCTCAGATTAAATAACTTGCCCAAGGTCACTCAGCTTTAAGTAGCAGAATTAGGATTTCACTATATAGTGTGAAATAATAATGATAATTTGGTGGAAAGAGTTTCATGTGTGCATGAGAGAGAATGTACAGGTAAGTAAGACTCAACTCCTCACTTCAAAGATGCTTACAACCTGATTATGGCTAAAGATAAGGAAGCAAGTAAATAAAAAATAAACTTCTGGACACATACAAACTACCAAAACTGAACCAATAAAAAAATACAAAACCTGAACAGATCAATAACAAGGAATGAGATTGAAGCAGTAATCAGAAGTCTCTCAACAAAGAAAAGCCCAAATCAATAAATGTGATACACCACATCAACAAAATCAAGGACAAAAACCACACGATTATCTTGATAACTCAGAAAAAGCGTTTGACAAAATTCAACACCTCTTCATGATAAAGACTCTCAACAAATTAGGTATAGAAGGAAAGTATCCCCAACACAATAAAAGCTATATATGATAAACTCACTACCAACATCATCCTGAATGGGGAAAAGCTAAAAGCTTTTTTCTTAAGAACAGGAAAAGATAAGGCTGCCCACTCTCAGCCCATTCTCTTAACATAGTATTGGAAGTACTATGCCAATAAAAATCAGCCAGAGAAATCAGGCAAGAGAAAGAAATAAAGGGCATCCAGATGGGAAAATACGAAGTCAAACTGTCCCTGTTTGCAGATGACATGATCTTGTATATAGAAAAACTAAAGACTCTACAAAAATACCTTAGAGCTGATAAACAATTTCAGTAGAGTTGCAGGATACAAAATCAATGTACAGTAGTGTTTTTATACTCCAACAATGACCTAGCAGAAAAAAGAAATCAAGAAAGCAATCCCATTTACAATAGTCACCAAAAACAAACAAAAAAAAGTACCTAGGAATAAATTTAGCCAAATAGGTGAAAGATCTCTATAATGAGAACTCCAAATCACTGCTGAAAGAAATTAAAGAGGACACAAAAAGATAGAAAGATAGTCTGTGCTCATGTGCTGGAAGAATTAATATTGTGAAAATGTCCATACTACCCAAGGTGATCTACAGATTCAATACAATCTCAATCAAAATTCCAATGACATTCTTCACAGAAATAGAAAAGACAAACATTCATATGGAACAACAAAAGACCCTAAACAGCAAAAGCAATCCAGGGCAAAAAAAAAAAAAAATCTGGAGACATTTCACTACCTGACTTCAAATTATACTACAATGCTATAGTAACTCAAACAGCATGGTATTGACATACAAACAGACACTAAGACCAATGGAACAAAGTGGAGAACCCAGAAATAAACCTACATACTTATAGCCAATTGCTCTTTGACAAAGGCAACAAGAACATGCATTGGGGAAAAGACTGCCTCTTCAATAAATGGTACTGGGAAAATTGGACATCCATATGTAGAAGAATGAAACTAGATCTGTAACTCTCACCATATAACAAAATCAACTCAAAATGGATTAAAGACTTAAATATAAGACCTGAAACTATAAAAATATTAAACAAAAACATAGGAAGTAGGACTGGGTGAAGACTTTAGGAATAAGACTCCAAAAGCACAGACAACAAAAGAAAAAATAAACAAATAGTATTCTATCAAACAACAAAGCTTCTGCACAGCAAAAGAAACAACTAACAGAGCAAAAAGACAGTCTACAGAATGGGAGAAAATAGTTGCAAACTACACATCCAACAAAGGATTAATGTCCAGAATATACAAGAAACTCAAGCAACTTAACAGTAAAATAACAAGTAACGTGATTAAAAAATGGGCAGAAGAGCTGAATAGGCATTTCTCAAAGGAAAATATACAAATGGCTGACAGACACATGAAAAAATGCTCAATGTCACACAGCATCGGGGAAATGCAAATCAAATCCACATTGAGATCTCATCTCACCCCAGTTAGACTGGCCATTATCAAAAAGGCAGAGAATAACAAATGCTGGTGAGGATGTGGAGAAAGAGAAACCCTCTTACACTGTTGGTGGGACCGTAAATTAGTGCAGCCATTATGGAAAACAATATGGAGGTTCCTCAAACAACTACAGATAGAACTGCCATATGATCCAGCAATTTCAATGCTGGTACATACCCAAAGGAATGAAAATCATCATGCTGAAGGTATACCTGCATCCCCATACCTAAAGGAATGAAAATCATCATGTCAAAGGTATACCTGCATCCCCTATTGTAAATAGACCTTATTACAGGTCTGTTTACAATAGCCAAGAGTTGAAACCAACCTAAATGTCCATAGACAGATGACTGAATAGGGAATATGTGGTATATATACACAATGGAATACTACTCAGCTATGAAAAAGCATGAAATTCTGCCATTTGCAGCAGCATGGATGAGCTTGGAGAAAATTACGTTATGTGAAATAAGCCAGGCAGAGAAAGAAAAATACTACATGTCCTCACTCATAGGTGGGAGCTAAAAAAAATAAACAAATACATCAAAAGAGAGAAAGACATAACAATCACAATAATATGTCAAACTTTCAAAAGGAGAGAATAGCACTGAGATTACCAGAGGTGGGAAAGTGGGGGAGGAGAGTTGGGGAGAAATTGGTAAAGGGTCACAAAAAATGATTACGATGTACAATGTTGAATATACTAATTATGCTGATTTGATCAATACATATTGTGCACTGGTATGAATATTCAACTCTGCACCCCACGAATATGTATAATCAACCATGTTTTAATAAAAATAAATAAATAAAGTCATACTAATTAGCATAAAAAAAGCTTGAACATAAGACAAGGGTGGGCTAGGAGGTGGGTGTAGGGATAGGAAAAAGGGCTGAGTCTGGGCTGAATAGGAAACTGAGCAGCAGGCCCCAACTCGTATAGAGGTTTTCATTGTATAGGGACCACTGGGTTGAATCTGGTCTTGGGACAGAAAGAGGCAGAAAAAAGGGGCCAGCTGGTTGGTTGTATGAGACATGCTGCCACAGACAAGAGTCTTAAACAGGCCAGCTCCAAGTCTCGCCCTAGAAACTGTTTTTCTTCGATATGAAAGTAGCGTTTCCTGTGCCCCACAGCAAAGGAGAAGTCCAGGGCAACAGCTTTTGTCCTGGGCCAGAGGCCTCAGGGAAGAGGCAGTCTTTGGAAAGGAGACACGCTAGAGGTCCATCACACTGTTTCGAATTACACTTGTCTTGTGCTTGCTTTAAAGGTTTGAGTTAAAGTTAATTAAGTCAAGGGAGAAAGGTGCATCTGTAGAAGAAACAGAAAGAATAACTCTATCTCCCATTATTTCCCCTATGTAGGGGACGTAGGGAGGGGTACCTTTCTCTTCCTCTCCTCCTACACCTACCTGCCTCTGTTACCCTCTGCCTATTCCCTTCTTCACTGCTAATTGGAATGCTAGTTGGGTTCATCAGAGCAGGAGGCATTGTTTACTAGCAGGTGGGGACACTGTCATTAAAAGCTCAGACCCAACCCCGACAGTCTCTCTTCCCCTCTCGCTCTGGTTTCTCTTCCACACAATATGGCCAGGTCCCAAACTAAGTCATAACAAAGGACTTTCTTGCAGCTGGGCCACAAAAGTCCTGAATCATCGAGTGTGAGGGTATCTTGCAGCCACATAGAAAGCGTGGAAAATCCAGGTGCTGGATCCAGGTGGAGGTGGGTTCTCCAGACCTATACAGTAAGCTCCAGCTCAGCCATATCAGAGCTCTGCGTTGGTCACCAGTCCGAGCCATTGATAGATGGCACTTCGATACTTATCTGCATCCGTATCCAGTCCCTGGGGGAATATTCAGAGGCTGGCTAAGATCAGTGTTCATAGCACATTAAAACCTCACCTTGATGTTCAGTCTTCAGCATGTCTTCACCCTGTGCCTTTTCTCATTGTTTTCTGCTCCAGGCTGTCATTCTCTCTTCATTATGTGTCCAAATCCCATCTGGCCTTCAAAATTCAGCTCATCTGCCATTTCTTCTTTTTCCAATTCTTGCTAGGAAAAAATTAATGAGACAGTTTCTTCTTCTTACCTGTAAGTTTTAAGGGCACTCTTTTGCAGCTTTCTCTATTTCTGTCATCTCCTTTACTGGTCTGTGAGCTTCTTGAGAATAGATTTTTGTGTATCTGCTTCATCTTTGTGTGTCCAGTGGTTAGTGAACTGCCTATCATTAGTTAATTTGTTAATTAATTAAACCAAAAACTTAACTTAAGGGGAGCCTTTATGTGCCAGACACTATGTTAGATTCTGGGGACACACTGACAAGATCCCTGTCCTGAGAAACAAAGAACAGTGGAGGAAACAGACTTAAATAAAATAATCACACAAATACATCAAAACTGACACTTGAGGTACACAAGCCTTTGAGAGCATGTGATGGGGGATTTGACCTTGTGGGGAAGGTCTGTGAAGCCCCAGGAGGAAGTGATGTTAGCGCTGAGGTCTGCAAGGAGAGTGGCACTGATTAGGTGAACACTCCAGGTACAGGAGAGATGGTACCAGGGTTCAGGGGCTGGGGGCAGCTAGTGCAGCATGTTGGGGGAAAAAAAAAAAAAAAAAAAAAAAAAGGTCAGAACAGTCAGAGCAGAGGGGGTTAGGGCCAAAGAGAGACAGGTGAGGTTGAAGAAGTAGGTAGGGGCTTGAACTTACGGGCCATGGTAAAGAGGTTGGTCTTTATCCCAAGATCATGTTCTTGGCATGACACAAGGGGCTCCCTGGACATCCGAATGATGGAGGGTTTGGGCCTCCACACAGTAACCTTCTCTCCTTGTCCTTATGGGATATGCCCTAATAAGGTGGATGTGGGTCTGTGTTCTCAAACTTAAGGATCCCTCTGGGATGCTGTGGAAGGTGTGGTAAGCAGAGAAAAGTCGATGATGATTTCTCTCTGTAGCCTGCTCTGAAAAAGAGGAAGAAAATGCAGTCCAGGAAGGAAATCTCTTTTAATATCCATAAGTAAATGGGAAGGATCTTAATTAGGCCAGGACATCTTCACTGCTGTGCCCATTTTTATGATAGTGCTGACTCCCTCCCCTGCCTGGACCCCTGCCCAGGAGCACAGGGTGTTGTCTGGTGCAGAAGGGAATCTACAGAGGGGGTCCTCTCTTTGGGCCAAGCCCTGTGGCATACCCTCTGTACCTCCCATCTGGATATTTTATGGAGAGCTCTGGATCTCACTTCCAATCTGGTATCAACTGGGCAAAAAGAGGCTGAGAAAAGAAAATATCCAGAATCAAAGATGACTTTCTTGATTAGGGTTGGGTGACTGAATGGAGCTAATGCCACGAACACAGAAAAAGAGGTTCGAGGGAGAAATTATGAGTTCAATTTTTGTCTTGTTAGGTTTGAGAGTCTGAAGAACATTCAGTTGGAAATATGACACTGAGCTTGAGAAAGCTGAGTACTTGAAGATTCAGAAATGTTGAAGCATCACGTCCGGGAGGCCTTTTCCTATTTGGAAACCTGCCCGTTCCTCCTCTTCTCTAAACCCTCCCAGCTCCACTGGTAAGATAGATAGCTCCAAGTGGCCTTGTTTTCCCATTGCCCTAAAGAAAAAGTCAGGCAGACTAGAGGAAGGTAATATTAGCTTCACCCACAAAACTCTCCTCCAACCTCCCCTACTACATTATCGAGGAAAGTAATGAAATTTTTCCCTGTGTCATCATTGATTTCAATTTTTGTAACTTCCTAAAAGTTTCTAATTTCTAATAGTTAATGAGAGCTCTATTTCATTCATTCATTTATTCAGTACTGTGTGCCAGTCACTGATGAACAAGACACACAAAATCTCAGTGGTCTTAGAGCTTAGAATCAAGTGGGAGAGGGAGCCAGACGTTAAACTAATAATACCAAATAACTATCTTAAGTTGGATTTGTCGTAAATATTATAAGAGAGAAGTACAGGGCACTGGGGCATATAGCCCAGCCTGGTCTCAGTGCCTGGATGGAAAGTGATGCTATTTGCTGAGATGGGAAACCCGGGAGGAAGATCAGGTTTGGGTGTAGAGGGACTTTTACACATACGGAATTCACTATGTGTCAGGCACCATTCTACGTGGGTTACAACCACCCACTCATACAATTCTCAAGCAACTTCATGAAGGAGGGACCATCATTATCCTCATTTTACAGATGGAGCCACTGAGGCACACAGGGTTAAGGTACTTTCCCAAGTTTCCACAACTAACAAGTGGCCGTCTCTTGAGGCCATATTTAGATATGCTCATTTGAAGATTCTAGTGGGACCTCTACGTGACAATTTGATCAACATGATCCTTATCATTTAAGCCAGTTTGACCTGGGATTTTTGTTATTTGCTGGCAATGGATACAAACATGAATGGATGTCCAAAACTGGAAAATTCAGGAGAGAGGACTGAATTGGACATTCAGCCTGGATGATACCTTAATGTTCTATGTCCAGCAATACATTCTGGGCTCTCCCCTCCACTCAGGAGTCTCTGATGCTTATAGGATTTGCATGAACTATAGCCTCTTATGGGAGACAATGACATATAAGAGATGATTCTTCTTCGAAAAATGAAAATCCAAAGGCAGTGTCTGCTTGCCATGGGGGTAACACCCATTCTCAGGATCCTGCCTTTCGTGTTCCCACCCACACACATACATATCGCCTTAAGACCTGCTGAAATGACTGTCACGTGTAAGCTAAGTTCGACATGGCAATGGATGTGAAAACTGGCAAGTCTTAACGACAGAAAAAGCAAGCAGAGTGGAAACAGCTCACAGAGCAACAGATGCAGGATGCTCGGACCGCCTGTTTTCGGCAACTCGCGCCCACTTGTCTTTTTGCAAATATCATAACCCTACCTTGTTCAAGATTGACGAAGACTGATTAAAACTCTTTAAATGGCTCTTGTTGACAAGATGTGCTATAGAACATCTTAATGACTAAACAAAATTATGGTGCAATTTCACTTGATTAAAGACAAAACTAAAACCTGTGCCATTTTCAGTGTATGCTTTAAGATAGCAGCCTAAAAACGTCTTTAAAGAAATCAGAGTCTGGATCCTGCTAAAGAGAAGCATGACAGTAGATGTGGGGAATTGTCCATCAATTTGTTCCCCTTTACCAAAGCTTTCTGAGTGCTTTCTCCCCCCCATTCCCTACTGGCTATGTCTGCTTTTTCCCACTTGTCTAGACAGCTTGAAGGTGACCACCATAAAGCCAGATGCTATTTGCAAGTAGTGTTTTATTTCCACATATTCTCTGGATTTTACTCTGTTCCAGACTTGTTACATGTGTTTGTGATATCCCTGTTCCAATTCCTCCCGTGGCTCCAGTCCAAAGCTTCCGCTTAATATCACAACACAACCTGCTGATGAGAAGAAGCTGAGTTCATCGCTTACTGCAGTTAAGAGAGAACACCGTCTCGCAAAGGGTTGGCAGTGTCTCAGAGAGGGGAAGGGAAAGTCAGAATTTAATAAGAATTGGAAGCGTGACTTAAGACAGGGTCTTTCAAAGCGGGGGCTTCGGTGGCGCACTGGATAGTGCGCCGCTTGGGAAGCGCGGTGGCGCTCCCGTCCGAGGGTTCGGATCCCATATACAGACCGGTTCCCGCTCGCTGGCTGAGCGAGGCGCGGGAGCAACATCGAGGCTTGCGATCCCGTTGCCGGTCCCCGGTCCGGTACGGGGGCAACACTGAGGGTTGCGATCCGTTGCCGGACACGGAAAAAAGACAAAAGACAAAAAAAAAAAAAAAAAAAAAAAAAAAAAAAAAGGGGGGGC
>NW_007727032.1:166128-175437 GCF_000696425.1 Galeopterus variegatus
GAGAAAAAAAAAAAAAAAAAAAAAAAAAAAAAAAAAAAAAAAAAAAAAAAAAAGCGGGGGCTTCATCAGGATTAGGTAAAGATCATGATGTAACAGTCCAGGACTTGTGGACACTCGAAAGTGTGGATTTTGAGGAAAAGGATTAGAAATTTTTAGAGTATAAGCTATCAGTTGTTTACAATCAAGAAGCTGATGGATCTTTTGTAAGTTCTTGTAATGAATATTAAATCTTTTACCTGGGCAGGTGACTCTTGGGAAAAAAGTCATGCTAAAGAAGACAGAGGAACAGCCCTAAATCATGTTCATGTAGACAGTAAGGTATAGTTTTGGTTCTCAATGTCCAGGCTGAGAGTGGGGTTAGGTGGTTTCCCTTATCACTTTCCATGGATAAAGTTCAGGTTGCATAACTCACCCATGGAGTCCCATGTGACCTGCCCTTTGCCTGCTATATTAGTCCATTTCCGTTGCTTATAAAAGAATACTGAAAATGGGTCATTTATAAGGAAATAAAATGTATTTCTTACAGTTTTGGAGGCTGGGAAGTCCAAAGTCCAGGGAACACATCTGGTACAAAGCCTTGTTGGTGGGTAGTGAGTCTTCACAGCAAAGCAGGGTATCACATGGCAAGAATGGGCTGAACCAAGAGAGCTAACCTCCTCACTTGCTCTCCTTTTAAAACCATCAGAACCATGTCCATTACTCCACGAATGGATCAAACCATTCATAAGTGTACAGTCCTCACCATCTAATCACCTCTTCAATTGAAAGGCCCCACCTTTCAATTACCATAATAGGATCTCCCACCCTCTGAACCCTGTCACATGGGGGATTAAATTTCTAGTACATGGACCTTTGGGGGACACATTCAACACATATCACCTGACTTTTTATCGCCATCATGTCTCAATCTCATCTTGAGCTCTACAATCCTGCTCCACCAACCTGCTAGTAGGCCATTGCTCCTTCCCACTCCAGAGCCTTTGCACATACCATATTCTCTGCCTGGAATGCCCTCTCTCCTTTCTGTTATTTGCTTAGTCAACTCCTTTTTGTAGGGCTCAAATATCACCTCTTCAAGGAAGCCCCACTGATTCCCAGTCTAATTTGTATCCCTCCATTACCAACTCTTTTGGCACTACTTAACGTCTTCTTCAGAGCACTTATCACATAGTAATTAAGTACCACTGTTGGAATTAGTTATTTTTATGCTTCCTCTGTCTTGCTCACTGCTATATTCCCAGGGCTTAGAAGAGTGATTTGCAGCTAATGGATGCTCAGTATATATTTGTGGAATAAATGACTGCTTGTGAATATATGAGGGTACTTCAAAAAGTTCGTGGAAAAATACAATTAAAAGATAAATTAGTCTTTCCACGAACTTTTTCAAGTACCCTCATAGAATGTCTCCTTCAGTTTATGAGAAAAGTTTTGGTTCCATTAAGATCGAGTATGTACATTTCTTAAGAAAGCCTTGCTGTGGATTGAATTGTGTTCCCCAAAGGTCCACTTATTAGAAACACCCCACCACTGTGACAGTGTTAAGAGGGTGGGAAATCCTGGTATGGTCATTGAAAGGCGGGGCCTTGCAGAGTGATTAGATTGTGAGGACCATGCCCTAGTGAATGGATTAATCCATTGATTATTTAATGGTGGTCATGGGTGTGGTTCTGAGGGCTTTGAAAGGAGGAGGAGTGAGGAATTAGTTCTCTGCGTCTGCCATCTGCCATGGGACACCCTGCTTTGCTGTGAAGCGTCACTACTCACCAACAAGGCCCTCACCAGATATGCACCCTGGACTTTGGACTTCCCAGCCTCTGAACTGTAAGCAATAAATATTGTTTCTTTATAAATTACCCAGTTTCACGTATTTTGTTATAAGCAATAGAAACAGACTAATAAAAGCCACCTTTGATATCTGCTCCCACTGTTATGGGCTGATGGTATCCTTCCAAAATTCACATGTTAAAGTACTAAGCCCCCACACCTCAGAATGTGACTGTATTTGGAAATTGGATCTTGAAAGAGGTAATTAACTTAAAATGAGGTCATTGGGATGGGCTCTAATCCAATATAATTGGCATCCTTTTAAGCAAAGGAGATTAGGACACAGACACACAGAGAAAAGATCATGGAAGACACAAAGACAAGACAGCCACCTTCAAGCCAAGGAGAGAGGCCTCAGAAGAAACCTACTCTCCCAGCTCTGTGATCTCAGACTTTCTGCCTCCAGAACTGAGAGCAAGTAAATTTCTGTTGTTTAAGCCACACGGTCTGTGCTATTTTGTAAATGGAAGCCCTAGCAAACTACTTAGACTAGGTCAGGAGCCCCTGCTTGGGGCAGCCTTTCTTGTCCCTTCTTCACAACCCTTATTTTTCTGCATTGTAATCAGCCACATCCATCTCCAGGCTTCAGGACAGATGGAACTCACTCATCTTTTCCTTTCTGGGGCCTGACACAGCCCCTGGCATGTAGAAAGTATCTGGTATGTGTTTGTAAAGTGAATGAATGAATTTAGGAATAAAACTGGGATAATGAGGCTCAGCTCTTGTCAAATATCACTGTGCAGGAATTCATTCTTTCATTTATCCACTGTTTATTCCACATGTACTATAAACTAGGCATTAATCTAGGTGTTAGGAAGAATTCAGTACACAAATAAAGTCCTTGTCCTCACAAGGGGGGCTTACATGGTGCTGGAAGTAGAGAAATAATAAGCAAGATAAGTAAATGCACATAACAGAGCCAGGGCCAGGATGAGACAAAGGAGATTCAGACTTTGGTGCAAAATTTAAGAGGATGACTAAAAAAAAAAAGAGAGAGATACAAAAATCACAATAATACTTTGAACTTTTTAAGAGAATAGAACTGAGGTTGCCGGGGGTGAGAAAGTGGGAGAGGGAGAGGAGAAAGGGTAGAATTGGTAAAGGGCCATGAAAATTGATTACATTGTATAATGATGATACTAATTATCCTGATTTGAACATCACATATTGCACACTGGTATTGATATTCAATGCTGTACCCCACAGATATGTACTATCAACTAGGTCCCAATAAAAAATGCATTAGTCAAGATAAACAACACTTTCGTGTAATATTTCTTAAAACAAAATAAATGCAAAAATATTCACAATGTACAAAATATCAAAATCTTAAGGCAAGACAGAATGCTTACACAGCCTGTTAGATAAGTGCTAAGGAGAAAATAAAATAAAACTGGGAATGCAGAGAGAAAATTTTGTGGGGAGGGGTGTTAAAATTTTAGATAGAGTGGCCAGAGAAGGCCCCGCCAAGATGGTGATACTTGGGGGAAGAACTGAAACAAGGGAGGAGCAACCCATGCAAATATCTGGGGAAGAATTTTCTAGGCAGACAGAACAGCAGGTGCAAAGGCCCTGAGGCAGGAGCACAGCTGGAGAGTAACTAGTGTGAGTGGAGGGGAGGAATTGACGGGGGAGGCAGTATAGGACATGGGGTTACAGAGGTAACAGAGGCCAAGACAGAGGGAATAGGCTGAACCCAGTATTGACAACTCATCAGAACTTTCCTTAGAGAGTCTGATCTGGAAATCAGGTTTTAAAGTGATATTTCTTAATTTTTAAAGGTAGTCTACTAATTTGAAAAAAAAATAGTTAAACACTGCTCAGGCTAAAACTAGTAGTTCACTATCAGAGAGGTGATTTTGCCTTCCAGGAGACATTTAGTAATATCTGGAGACATTGTGGTTGTCACAGCTGGGAAGGGGATGCTACTGGCATCTAGTAGATAGAGACCAGGGATGCTGCTAAACATCCCACAATATACAGGACAGTCCCAATCTCTCACCTCAGAGCAAAATATGACCTGACTCAGAATGTCAATGGTTCCATGGTTAGGCAGCCCTGTGCTAAATAGAACATGGTTGTGAGTGGACTCCATTGGTGAGCCCAGCAACTTCAGGAAAAGCAGCAGATGAACCAGGAGCTCCAGGGTGGCCCTTTTTCCTCCATGCCTCCTAACATGCCCACCCATTCCCTTTATGCTTCAGCAGAAGTGATTTCCACCACACGCCTAACACTCCTCCTCCATAGCCCATATTCCATATCTGAAACCACCCCAGGTATAAAAGATGCCCTGTTCACAAGAGGCAGATGGAAATCAGCCAATTACAAGGTTAATAGATGAAAACACAGTGCCTTCCTTATCTGATCTCTGTGGGTTGCACACTTCTGGTTAGTAGGTCTGTGCCTGATCAGTCCTTTAGTCTGATGACTGCCCAGCCTGGTTCTCTAATTCTTGCCAGTGGAGCACAGTTTCCTATTCTAAATGGAATAGTTCCATCGGTTTGTTCCACCCTTTTGCATACTGTATTCATAGCTGACTATATGAATCACATTTCAGTAGACTTTTCCTCATTAAAATGATCTGAGAGATAAATAATTGTGGATAGACTTTCGTTGTTGGCAAGAGTATGTCTAAAGCAACTGTTTTTGGTCCAATGGACTAGAACAGAAGCCATAAACTCAAAAATGCCTACAAAGCCAGACAGATAATGGGAAGGTGTAAAGCAGGCCATTAAAACAGAGTGGTGGTAACTGGAGCTAAGGGGGCTGGGGGACAGTGGCAGGGCTCCCTACTAAGGTAAAGGCCTTACCATGGTTCCCTCATGCGCTTCTCACAACATCCTGGTAAACATTGCGTCCTTTTTGCAGACAGGAAACCCGAGTCTCAGTGGTCGTGTGACTCGCGGTGGAACAACCAGGAGTTGAGCCTGGGTCGGCGTGACTCTACATTCTGAGCTTTTATCTATCACCCGTATGCTGACCACTGACATGGTTTGGGAAGGTTTTTTTCTTCATAATACGGTGACTCTAGAGAAAGCTGAGGATGAGTGTTTCTGCACTTTTTAGAAAGACATCTTATAGTTTTTTACCATATCCATGTAGATGGAGTAGAACAAAGTCGATTGGATGGATAGGAGAGTTCTAGACTCCTGAAGGGCGAGGGGACAGCAGGGACAGAGTTGGCCAATTCATCATTTTCCTGAGCAGCTCTCAACCCAGGACTAAGAGGAGCTGGAGTTGACCGCAGCTCCCTTGCTACCCTAGGTACCTGTTCTAGATCATTCCCCAGCACTGTCCAGCAAGAGTGAGCCCCAGTTGCCACAGGAGTAACTTGGTTGATAACACCCTGTATTTACTTCTTTCTTTTCCCTGTGGTCTCAGGCTCGGCTTCTGAGAGAACTCAAACTAAGATGCAAGGAGGCCTCAAGTGCCTTGGATTTTGTCCAGCTTGGATTATATTTGCTTCCATGTGAACTAGGCTAGTCGTGTTACCAAACTTTAGCCATCTGAATTTATTACACAATGTCTTATGTGATCATTGGGCAGATTATAACAGAATTTAGCACTCATTTTAACTCAAATTTACTAATAGAACAATTCAAAAATGGGAGCGGAGAGAAGATAAAAATCACGAGGATTTGGTCAAAGGGAAGATATTTATGTTGCTCTGATTCCTGCCATGTTTCTGTTGGTAAAAATACAATTGCTTGTCTATAGTGCATCATTACCAGTGATAAGGGGCTCTTTCCTTTCATCTTCCTGTTTAATTTTCTTTCTAACGACTTTAAAGGAAGAACTCTTCGACACTGAAAATTACTTTGGATTGTAACAGAAAAAGACTTGGGACCCTTTTTCTATTTCTTTTAATAGTCATTCAGGGACATAGTATAATTGAATTAAGACACTTCCAGGGGGTGAATTATAGGATAATAATTCAGACCTTTCCATTTAATAGGAGCTGGCCTATGGCCTTGGGTCCACTAGATCTGAAGGGTGAATTACTGCTCCATAACTCACTAGTTCCCATTTAAAGAGGCTCTGGTTAAAGAGAATTAAAATCAACAACCAAGTCGGGCAAAGGCAACCCAAGACCTAAGAGTAAGAAACGAGGGGAGCACAGACATGAATTTGGAAGCTTGGCTCCTCACTTCAAAGAAGTCAGACATCACAGAATAATGTCTGACCCTGAATAAAAACAATGGCCTTTCAGCCCAGCAGCACTTTGGGTGTTTTTTTCACCAAAGCTCTGACACGCATGTGCAGAAGTTGCAAGCGTTCCACCCTTTCAGATCTGATAAAACAATTTGTTGAGCTTTAAACCTAGCCAGGATGCAGGTGGGGGTGTTCAGCAGGTGCCTGCATCCTGGAGGCAGAATGGACAGTGACGTCCCAGGATACCCATAGGTCCTTTTTCTCACCAATGCCTGAAATGTCACTATTAGAAATTCATTTATTTGTGTTAAACGTTTACGTCCTTCTACTTCCTCTTTTTTTTTTTTTTTTTCCTAAAGAAGTTGACAATGGACATTAGTTAAAGGTTGTGGCACCGAACATAAACAGGTATGAGTTCAGATCTAAACTTCACAACTGTGAAACCTGTGAAATCTTGGGGAAACTGCCTACTCTCTCAGGTTTTCAAATTGCTTCTCTGTGAAATGAGGATTATAATGATACCAACTTTTAGGGCTGCGATGACGATGATATAAAAGAGTGGATGTAATACTTAGCAAAATGTCTGACATTGAGTTAGACTTCAATAAAGAATAAACACTATTATTGAAAAATATCCTTCAGAGAGTGATGTGTGTGCCAAGAATTACATAACTGAGTGTGTTTTTCTTTGAGATTTTGGAATGTGAATGTTGTCTCATGTAAGAAGAAAGGATGATTAATTCAATACAGTTCATAGATATCTTTTTCTAATAGGGCACTAATGAGTAGTTTGCCCCCTCTGGGGTAAACCCAACTCTTGTGAATTTCTAGAATCCCAGAAACCACCTCCTCAAGGCCAAAGGGATCCAGCTTAGGAGGCCAGTACCAGCTGATAGGACAGTCAAGTTTCACGTCTTCTCAGACCGCTTGTCTATCATTTGTCAATCTTCCTCTATGTGTCCCAAACTTTCACCTGAAGATAAGAAGAAAATGCTTATAATTTATTACAGTTCATTAAAATGAAAATAAAATTTGTTTTGCATCAAAATGAAAAAAAAGTACGACTCATTTATTATTAGCATATAAATGGCATTTTTTAATGTCACTCTGCCTCCAAATCACTTACATTTTCAGTGATCACAGCACACAAAATTAATTTTTGATAGCCTTTTGTGATTTGGCTGAAAATTCTTATTTCTTTTTGTGCTTTAAACAGCAAACTGTATCCACTGCTATTCATAGCAAATTTTAGATAATGAAGCAATTAAAAATACATGGATTTAAGATCTTATCTCATTTTTCCTTTGGCCTATTTCTGCTTCATTATTCATGAAGGGATATGTTTAATTCAGAGTTAGTAATTGCAGATATATCTAGTATAAATTGTGCCTCATATTCTTTACCCATTTCAATTTATTTTAGCAAATAGATCTCTATTTGAAAAAAAGTCTTTGAGAGAGGAGAGAGTATGACAAAAATACAGAAATGTGTGTGTGTGTATGTGTGTGTGTGTGTGTGTGTATTGACTTGAAAAAAAGTCTTTGAGAGAGGAGAGAGTATGACAAAAATACAGAAATGTGTGTGTGTGTGTATTGATTGGCATATCCAAACAAGATCTCAAAAATGTTAATATCTACATTTTCTGAGGCTTTATCAAGAGCCAGACACTGTGCTGAACAATTACATAGAACATTTCATTCAATCCTAAGAGTAAACTTTGGAAGGAAGTAGAGGTAGTGCTCCCATTTCTTAGATGTGGAGACTAAGGCTCAGAGAAGTTATGAAATTGGCCTGAAGTCACATAGTTAGAAATGACAGAGAACCAGGACTGGAACCTGGCTTCTCTGCCTCCGGAGCCTGTTCATCAAACCATTCACCTCCTGTGTCCTGGGACTGAACGTATCAGAACCTTGAAAAAGTTTGTCAAAGGCTGTTGAAATCATCCTTCTGTTCCACCTAGTCTCATCCCCAGTTCATAAAGTGGCTGGTCTGAGGAGCCTGTGATTTGTTTGGCTTCTATGAACTCTACATATATTTTAGGAATTTATCCTACAGAAATAACAGAACATGTACACGTAGTTTCTTGTAACACAACATGTCACAAGGTTTCGTATGCTAGTAAAATAGAAAAAAAAAAGGGAAAAGAAGAAAAGAAAGGAAAAAGGAAATAACCTTAAAAAGTTTAGTTACAGGTTAAATAAATCCTGGTGCATTATTTAGTATTATATTACAAGGCCATCAAATATAATGATGAGAGTCTTAGTTTACGGATATGCAAGATTGTTCATGATAAATTGTTACATAAAAATAGCAGATTTATAAAACAATAGGTGTAATGCACTCCTATTTTAATAAAAACACTATATATGTCTGTATGAGGGAAGAGAGAAGTGAGAATAGCTCAGCCCAACAGAAATATAATGGAAATCATATATGTAATTTAAAATTTTCTAATAGCCACATAAAAAAAGTGAAAAAATGAGATGTTTTACTTTTTGTTTTTGCACTGAATCTTTGAAACCTGATACATCTCTTAGACTTACAACACATCTCAATGTGGACTAGCCCCCACAATAGCCATGCTGTTATATAGCCATGTGTTCAGTGAGCACCACTGCTGCACCGAGAAAAAATCAACCAGCTGTATATAAGTTTGTGTATATACTTCTAGACCTTCTTTTTTAAAAAAAATATTTTATTTATTGAATCAAAATTGATTATACATATTTTGGGGTTCATCATTGAGATATGTTGATCAAATCAATATTACTAGCATATATATTGTTACAAATCGTAGTTATTCTTTATGCCCCTTGTCCAATCTCTCCCATCCCCTATTCCCTCCCCACTTCCCCCTCTAATTACCCTAGATTTCTTCTCTCCTTTTGAAAGAATAATGGTTACTCTGCTTATTTGTTGCCTTGATGATTTGTCCAGTGCTGAGAGGTATGATCAGGTCCCCCAATATTATCGTAGAGTAGATGCTTCATCTGTCACTTTAGAATGGGCTTTGTGGAGAGCGACATCCTCTTCTTTGTCTCTGCTGGTGACTCTCCTTGTGTCAATGAACTCCAGTGGTTGGCGGACTGTCTGCGTGGTGGTTGTGGTGTCTAGCTGCTTTTGTGGCAGCCATGGTTCCTGTGGTGGCTGTGGTGGGCCACCCATATGGAGGTGATGTTTTTGGCATGCTCCTTGGTGCTGGTGGTGTGCCTCGTTGTGGGGTATGTCTGGTTCCCCTCTCCATGCCTCGGGTCCCTGGGCAGGCTCTGAAGCATTGGTGTGGTCTGCTTGGATGTGGGAGTGGACTCTGGTCCCCGGCTCCAAACCTCCAGT
>NW_007727032.1:176167-178039 GCF_000696425.1 Galeopterus variegatus
TCCCATGGGACGGGCCCTGCACTGGTCCCTTGTGATGACTCACCAGCCTCTGAATGTCTCCCTTTTTCAGCTGTTCTGGCTCTTCCCTCCTGCGTGGGTCCACAGGAACCCTATTAGTGGTCTTGCTGTCTTGGGGGCTGCCAAGGCTTTCTTCTCCCCTGCCATCTCCAAGAAACTCCATCTGAAGGGCACAGCTGCAGCTTCTGCCGGCTCCTGCTCCATGTGCTCAGCAGCTCCAGCCTTAAAGCGGCCACAGCCTGAAATGCTCAGAGCAGTTTTTTCTTTCTCTCATCGTGGCTTCTCCCCCTTCATGAACTCCATAGGTCTCTCCTCCTCTTCCCCTGAGCTCCAGCAGCCCCAGCTTGGCTGTTGTTACATTTTTATGGTTGTAAATTGGTTGATTTGTGGGAGAGAGTGATGCTAGAAACTGTCTATTCTGCTATCTTGATCAGACTAGACCTTCTATATATACTTCTAGACCTAGAAGGATATACACAAACTGTTATATACAAGTGGTTAATCTTTGGTTGCTACAACAATGATGTATTTTTCCTCTTTTTAGCAGAATTTTCTGATTTTTTTTAAAAAACAAAGCAGATCATCAATAATGCAGTAGCTATTTTCAATGGGGGAGGAGTGTCTTTCTGGATCAGGTAAATCACTTGTCCAAGGTTACACAGCTAAGACTTTGTGAATGAGGATTTAAATACTGTAGTCTAACTGTAGGGGCCAAGCCCTTTGCCACTATCTATCCTAACTGCCGGAAATAGTACATGGCACAGGGAATGTCACCTGCTTTGGTCTGCCTCATGGGGCCGAGACACCCAGACTTCCACATTGTACTTTTGTCTCTGAGTCCTGGACCCCTCCCTGCACAGGACTGACTGTAGCTTCCTTCTCAAGCCACTCTGGATTTTAGCCCAGATCATGAATTTTCCACCAGCAAATGCTACCCAAGCTTTGCCTTCTTTGTGGTGGCAAATATCACCCTAATTACTTAATTATACTCTGAGGTGGTCACATTGACTCTGCTCCTGGAAAGAAAACTTTAATTAAATGGAAAGTATCTTTACTAATCCTTTGACTCAGGCAAGAAATTGCATTGGTCTCCCACTAGGTACTCCTCTACTCTAGATGCTGAGAAGGAGAGTACAAAAAAGGCATAATCGCCACTCTCATGGAGCATAAGTTTTGGAAGGGGAGACAGAAAAAGAGGCAAGCAAATAAATATGCAGTATGCCAGCTGTTGATGAAAGCTATGGAGACAAACAAAAGAGGAGAAGGGAGACCAATGTTTTCTTATATGTGATGATCAGAAAGGCATGTCTCATAAAGTGACGCCATGCAGAGACATGATAAAAGTGACAGAACAGGTCTTGAGGCTATTCGAGAGGCACTCATCTAGCAAGTGCAAAGGCCCTGAGGCAGGAATGAGCTTGAGGAACATGAGAGGCTATAATGGTTGGAGCAGAGCTTCTTCTGCTAGTTCTGCAGGTATGAAGTAGAAGTTAAAAGTTAGGAGTAAAGCAGACCTGAGATGTCTATTACACAATTTTAAGGCATTGACATTACTGTGATAGAACCCTTCTTGATCACCCCAAAGCATTGACAATGACAAATATATTGAGCAAGCAGTTTGGGGAGTGTCAGAAAAGAGACTGAGTTACTCTCTGAGTTCATACGGTGCAGAGAGGAGAACAGCCTTGAGAGATAAAATGTGAGCAGCAACAGAGGAGCCGGAACTTGGAGGCAGAAGTAATCAAGAGGAACATGAACGGTAAGCAACTCACAGAAGTCTTGGGAGGATGCTTGACTCATAGGACATGGGATGGGAACTCAGGAAGAATTTGTTTAAAACTCAAAGGAAGAGGT